>NW_006159608.1:5064125-5078618 GCF_000334495.1 Tupaia belangeri chinensis | reverse complement strand
CCAGACAGACAGAGAGAGACATAGAGACAGAAAGCGAGAAATCACCCCCCAGGGGGGATGGTCACGCCACAATCCCTTCTCCTCCATTCTCCTCTCGGGATCTTGGGCACGCACGCACACGCGCCCGGCGTGAGTTTTAAGCCACCCGGTCCGGGACACGAACCGCGGTCGACTACGTGGGAGTCCAGCGACATAGCCATTACGCTAACTGCTGGTTCCTGGCTGTGGTTTCTATTGTCCACATACAACCAAAATATCAAGATTAAAGTTGAAAGTACTTTTAGGGACCCGCTAGCTATAGTGCACCAAAGACTCACTCAGCCTGCTTCCAGGGCTTGGCCATCTTTTACATTGGAGTTAAAAATGTATTTGTCTGTATATATATTTATATATATTCAGCCCGATGCTTAGGGGATGAATGTAAATTAATTATTTTTTTAAAAATTTTCAGGAGGAAAGAAAACGACGAAGGCTATTTTTCTTTCTTTCAGAGGAGAATGGAGAGGTATTTTGTTTTTGTTTTGTTTTGTTTTGTTTGTTTTTTGCTATAGGGCACGTGCACTCACCAGACAGACAGAGAAATACAGAGAGACAGAAAACGAGAAATCACCCCCCAGGGAGGATGGTCACGCCACAATCCCTTCTCCTCCATTCTCCTCTTGGGATCTTGGGCACACACGCACATGCGCCCAGTGTGAGTTTAAGCCACCGGATCTGGGACTTGACCCGTGGTCAACTACATGGGAGTCCAGCGACATAGCTATTACGCAAACTGCTGGTCCTTGTTTTTCTTCAAATTAAAAAATATGCATCAAAAATACCTATTGAGACTGCAGTAAATTATATATCCTCAGCTAGGTGCTACTTTATAGTATGTTCCATTCTACTCACTGAGGATTATGCCTAAAGTCAGATTTGTGTTCACGGATATGTATATATCAGGTGTGCTTGCTATTCAAAATATTTACATTAATTAAGTTCTTTGGAGAGGGTTTTTTGTTTGTTTGTTTTTGTTTTTGTTATAGGGTGTGTGCGCTCACCAGACAGACAGAGACAGAGAGACAGAAAGCGAGAAATCACCCCCTAAGGGGGGATGGTCTCACCGCAATCCCTTCTCCTCCATTCTCCTCTCGGGATCTTCAGCACGCACGCACACGTGCCCGGCGTGAGTTTTAAGCCACCGGGTCCAGGACACAAACCACGGTCGACTATGTGGGAGTCCAGCAACATAGCCATTACGTTAACTGCTGGTCCCCTGATTAAGTTCTTTAGTGAATCAATAAAATGGGGGGAAAAGGCATAGAAAGCAACCATGGATATCAGAGATAGTGCAGGAGGAGGGTGGGAGATGGCAGAGGGTGAGAGATAGGGAATCAAGGATGGAGAAAAAAAGCAAAATACACAGGAAACAAGAAATGGAAAATTATTTGTTCATGATAACACTTATGTTGATGTGCTTGAGACAATATATAGTGTATTCTGATGGAAAATCTCATTTTGTATGCTGTAATGATATAGAGTGAATGAATGTAAATAAATAAATTTAAATTAAAAAATTTATTTGTCTGACCCATTGGAATAATGGAACAAACTACCAGTTTATATGTAACCTAGGAAGCTAAAAGGTAGAATGTAAAGAGGATGCTTTCTTTTCCCTTCTTTGTCATAATAACACATTTCATTCTACTTAATATAACCTAGGAAGCTAAAAGGTAGGATGTAAAGAGGATGCTTTCTTTTCCCTTCTTTGTCATAATAACACATTTCATTCTACTTAATATAAATATTGGATTGGCAGATGATGTGGTGGTTATGGTACTGGACTCCCACATGTCCAATCATGGTTTGAGTCCTGGACCCGGTGGCTTGAAAATCATGCCAGGCACATGTGCATGCATGCCCAAGATCCCAAGAGGAGAGTGGAGAAGGGATTGTGGTGTGGTCGTCCCCCCAGGGGGTGGTTTCTCGCTTTCCCTCTCACTGTCTCTGTCTCTCTCTCTGGTGAGCACTTGTGCCCTATGGCAAAAACCTCTTGTATGTGTGTGTGAGTGTGTGTGTGTGTGTGTGTATGTGTGTGTGAGTCTGTGTATTTTCTTTTTTCAAAATAAGTAGCTTAATGAATTGATTAATTTTATTTTAAGGCCAGACCTATCGCTCAGTTGTTAAGAAAACTAGATCTCAAATTCTGGCTCTGGTGGCTTCTGACACAAGCTGGAGCATCTGCAAGGCAGTTAAAGAAACAGAAGGGATGGGACTGTGTTGTGATCATGCCCCACGGAGGGTGTTTTCTCTCGTTCTCCCCTCCTGTCTCTCTATCTCTGTTGAGCAAATGTACCTTCTGCCAACTTAGATAAATAGATAGATAAATAGATAGATCTTTCATAAAGCTTTTGTTCACCTATTTATCAACTAATACTTAGACTATTTTAAGGTAAGTTCTGCTTTTACTTCCTTTTTAATCAGTGAATAAACCAGGTCTCAGAGATGATGGGTAATTCATTGAAGGTAGTACTAAGCATTAACATTTGAATCTTCCTCTGATGTACTGCAAAGCTTCTGGTGCATATTACATTTACTTTCAGAGTGAGGTTCATCAGGCTCTGTTTGTAAACACTTGATAAGATCATAATGTCCCAAAGAAAAAGTCCAGCGTTTCCTTCTTAGGTGCGTCTATACATTTCAGTTCAATACTTTTGCCTCACTTCAACACACATCCACTTTTTTTTTTCAAGTTTAATAATAATTCTGTTTTAAAATTATAATTTCCAAAGTATGATCACTTCAACATGTAATTCACATAACAATTTTCATGAGCTATCTTACTGTCTCTCTCTTTTTTTTTTTTTTTTTTTCCAGACAGATCTGAAATTCCTAGTGTAGTTTACATTTACGGTGCATCTCAAATCAAACTATCCATGTTCCAAATGCTCAGTAGTGTCACCTGTGATGAGGGGTTATACTATTGGATAAGCATGAGTTTAGAATATAATTTTTTTTTCTAATCTGGTGTAGTTGTTAAACCTCAACTGTCTTTTTTTAGAGGAAGAAGCTCTTTGTACTTTTGATTTTCAACAAATGTGTGAATTCTGCTTGTCTGTAATTCTGGTTATAACCAGCTATTTCACAAGGAAGATAGGATGTGGAAATTGGTCAGACGAAATCTATTGTTAAAATATTTGAGGCCCAGGGGAACCAGCAGTTAGCGTAATGGCTATGTCGCTGGACTCCCACGTAGTAGACCATGGTTCGTGTCCCGGACCCGGTGGCTTAAAATTCATGCCGGGCGCGTGTGCGTGCGTGCCCAAGATCCCGAGAGGAGAATGGAGGAGAAGGGATTGCGGCGTGACCATCCCCCCTGGGGGGTGATTTCTCGCTTTCTGTCTCTATGTCTCTCTCTGTCTGTCTGGCGAGCGCACGCGCCCTACAGTGAAAATCTCTCAAAAAAAAAATATATATATTTGAGGCCCAGACAGGTGAAGTGAGTCTTTTGTGGTCATGTAAGTGAACCCCAGATATGGTCTCAGCACAACTGCGTCT
The DNA here is from genome assembly GCF_000334495.1 of Tupaia belangeri chinensis. Taxonomy (NCBI): domain Eukaryota; kingdom Metazoa; phylum Chordata; class Mammalia; order Scandentia; family Tupaiidae; genus Tupaia; species Tupaia belangeri. Next base: position 5,075,081 of record NW_006159608.1, on the reverse strand, counting down.
GCCTCCTCCCACCCTCTCCTGCTGTGACTCAGCCTACCTCATCTGGTGACAGAATTTCTGTCCCCTCTACTTCTCTTTATTAATAGCCCCTATAGTCCTCTTAATTATTCCCTTACTTTTTCTTAGTAATGGTTTGAACGTTACCACATTGTTAAAATAAACACTTTGTATAATATTTTTAAATATGCAAAGTAGTATTTAAAAGAACATAAATGATTATATAGTTATATTAGTCATTTAATTCCAATCATGTGTGAATTTAAACTTTCAATGATTTTGAAATGTGTGATTTACTGTGGGTTTTGTTGCTAATAGATGTGAAATCTTTAGCATTATTATTACCCAAGTGATTTGGGTTGAACATAAAGCCATCTGCAGTAAAGTAACTACAACACCATTCTACTGAAAGAAGATAAAAGAACATTGTAAAATATGCATCAGAATAAAGAACTAGAGGGAAAAGAAAATATCTGAACATAAAATTAGCCATAAATGGATATCACAGTCAAAGAGTTTTTTATTCCTGTAGAGTGTGTGGGTTCACCAGAGTCAGAAAGACAGCATAAGAGAGAGAGAGCAAAATAGGGAAATCATCCCCTAGGGAGATGGCTGCATGATAATCCCTTCTCTTCCAGTTTCTTCTTGAGATTAGGGGCACACATGCTTATGACTCTAGCATAATTTTCAAACTGCCAGGTCTAGGACTCAAATCATGCAGTTGACTATGTGGAATCTAGTCCCTTAAGCTCCATGCCACCTGCTGTCCTCCAAAAGAAGTTTTCTTAGCATATTTATTTGAAAATTATTTGAGAATTTAATACATATGTTGAGTGGTAGAGAAATAAAGACAAATAAGAGACAGAACATCTAATCTCATAGAATTCAGAATCAAGTACAAGAGAATAAAAGTAAATGGAAAATTCAGTTTAACTGAGTAGATGCTATGATGAAGAAATGCACAAGACATTAGGGATGTAGAGCAGTATGCATATGTGTTAGTGTGAAATTAATGAAGTTGAGGCCAAGTGACGTGCTATCAGTAACCATCACTGGGACATTGAAAGTTTAGTCTGTTTGTGACAGGAGACCCTTGGAAACAAATTCCTTTTATTGGGCTGAAGAAAGACCTGACATACTATCATAATATTTTTCTCTATTTGGGGACTAAATTTTAAAATGCAAATGAAAAGTCTGCTGTTAATATTTTTCAGGAATTTGAATAAATTATTTAATGCTTGGAGAATTCTAAGGGAAAATCTACGCTCAAACATTTTACTAGCTTATTATTTAGTATTTCTCTTAAACAACAACCATAAAAACACTCAGTAAACTTCTTTGAGGCAGAGTGGTATTTGAATGTCATCACTGTCTGCTATATATTTTTCAGAAATAATGAAAAATATATAACTATATATTTTATAACTATATATTTTGTATATTATATAAAAATAACTACTTGTAAGTAGTTACATAGTATCGGTATATTCTGTATCTCTGACCCCTTTCCAAAATAATAATGCCCAGATGTGCATAGTCCTAAGAAAAAGTAATTTCTTTCTTTCTTTTTTCTTTTTTTAGAATTAGCCAGAGGGTGCTTGCACCTGCTGAGGGAGAGAGAGTGAGAAAGCACCCCCTGTTGGGAATGAGCACACCATAGTCTTTTCACCTCCATTTCTCCCTCATGTCAGAATGTTGGGCATGTGTACCTGTGTGTTTCTCAAGTAGCTTGTTTAGACTCAAACCAGGCAGTCAGCCACTGTAACTCCCATGCCATGGGCTGGCTGGGAAAAAATAAATATATATATATATGTGTGTGTGTGTGTGTGTAATATATCATAAGTAGAGTACTGGAATCATTGTGCTAAACCCTCAGTTTTTATTTATTTCTTTTTTAAAGAATTATTTGGGTCAGCAGATAGTATGGTGGTAGTGAAAGGCACTGGGCTCCCACATGGCCAACAGCAGTTCAAGTCTTGGACCTGGCAGTTTGCTTTCTCACACTTCCCCTTTCTCTCTCTCTGTCTCTCCTTGGTCAAATTAAAAAATAATAATAATATGTGGAATTAAATACATAACTTCTTAAAAAGAATTATTATTTAATTTAGTTTACTATTATTTTATTTTTCTACAGAGCACTGTGCTTATGAGAGAAAGATAGAGAGAAAAAGTGAGAAAGAGAGAGAAAATGAGAAAGCAAGCTGCTAGGTCCAAAGCTCAAACTGCACTCAGCCATATGGGAGTCTTGTGCCTTAACCACCATGCCACCTGGTGACCATACTCTCTCAGCTTTTTTAAAGATTTCTTTGTGTGGGAAACAAAGAAGCAGCCTAATAATACTCTTACAAGTCCCTTGCTTTCTTGGCGTCATGAAATTTCAAATTCTATCTCAAGATAATTAAATAATGGGCCTAGTCTAACCTATAGGCACACCTGATTCCTGACTTTTTGTAGTTGCTTAATGAGCTCTTTGCCAGTTTACTCATTGACAAAATGATGAGTTGAATTTAGGGATTTGCCAAGAATTTTACCAGCTCTAGAATTCTATAAACCTAATAGTCACATAGAACTGGACATCGCTCTTAAGAATGGAAAGTAGATGTTGCATATCTCTGTATGCCTCGTCAAATCAACTTTTTTATTGGTTACTATGTATTAAATTTATTATCGTGTATATAATCCAGAAGAGTTGCTGGGACAACACTTGGGATCTGTAATTCTTGTAGATAATTTATTTTTTCTAAAGCCTTTCTATGCTCTCTCCGCCATAGTAATTTGTGATTCAAGCACGTCACATCTTTCTCAAATATATTTTTGGATAAATTAAAGATGAAAACAATCAATCCCATGTTACGATGAGTGAAAAATGTCAACACATTTTTTCCATGTGGATCTTTAATATCTGTGATACAAGAATGTGATGAATTTTCGCCATCAACATGACAGATAGTTGGCAGTGAGTGACATTACTGTCTTGTCACTTAAAGAAGAAATGGCCCATTCTGTGAAATTGGAAGAAGAGAATGATGACCCCTTGATGCTCATCACATGAGTATCATTTTCTGTTCAAACTGTCATTTATATCAGTTCTTTGTTCCCAAAGTCAGGAAGGTGAAGTAAGTTATAGATGAGCATTATCCCACCACATAGTAGGTGTAAAGTAGGACCGGGTTGAGTAGATGCAGTTCCCAACAGCTTCTCTTCTCATATGAAATTTACCCAGGAAGGACACAAACACTAGAAAGGAGTGCCAGGCATGTCAACTCTCTTGCTACAGCTGAATGTACTCCCTACGAGGGAGTCACCAGTGTGACAGTATCAGGAAGTGATCAAGCAATGAGAGATCCTCCCTCCTCTATGGAATTAAAGCCATTATAAAAGTCTTCATGCAGCGTCCAGTTGCCTTTCTCTCCCGTTCTTCTCCCCTGTGAGAGGACACCATTCTCCTTGCCCTCCTGCCTTCTGCTTCCCAGTACACAGCAAGAAGACCTCACTGGGTTCCAGCACCTTGATCTTGGACTCTCAGTCTCCAAAACTGTGAGGAGTACCATGCTCTGGTTTGTGTACGACCCAGTCTCGGGTATTTTCCTGAGCAGCACAGTCGCTCCACGTCCTGTCAGTACAAAAACTCCACACCTGGGTTCTCTCCTGACAACACAAGGGCACCTACAGTTGCTTCAGTTCTGAACATTTTTTCGGGGGGACATGTTACCTTTGCACAAAGGGCCTGGAGGCAGTTGCTAGTTGCAACGATGACCTTTGCTCCATAATCTTCTCCTCAGTATGGTCCTTTCTTTTTTTTTTTTTTTTTTTTTGGGTAATTTTTTTTTTTTTTTTTTTTTTTTGGAGAAATTTTTGCAATAGGGCTGTGCACTCGCCGGAGAGACAGAGAGACAGACAGCAAGAAATCACCCTCCACACACACTGGAAATGGCCATGCCACAATCCCTTCTCCGTTCTCCTTTGTTCTACTCCTGGGATCTTGGCATGAAGACACAAGTGCCAACATGAGTTTGAAGCCACTAGATCCAGGTCTCGAACCACAGTCAGCCATGTGGGAGTCCAGCGACATGACTGCTACACCACCTGCTAGACCCCCAGTACTGTTTTTATCACAACTCACGCAGATGTCAGTCTATGAGCAGCTCCCTCACAGACTACCTGACCTTTCATTATCTTCACCTTCCTCAAATTTTAACTATTTTTTTTTTCAGCCTCTTACTTCTATCATCCTACACACCTGGACTTTATACCTTTAGAAAGGGCCTGAGGATGGTCTGTGGCCTTGTGACAGAGGAAGCCAGGTTCTACCAGCTTACTGCACATGGGAGTCCTGCGTTTGCAGCTTGGAGAACATACTGGGCAGGTATGCATGCGTGTCTAAAGCCCGATCAGGTGAAGAAAGGGAGGAGAAAGGATGGCAGCGTGACTGCACCTCGCTGTGCCCCCCTCACCCTGCACCCTCTGGTTGGGATAGGGGGTGGGGCAGAGAAAGTGAAGAAGGGCCCTGGCTCTCTCAGTAATCCCACAGTTCCCGTACACCATCATGTCCCAGATGCCCGCTACGGCACTTTGACATGTCTTCTAGTCACCTACGTGCATTAACTCTTACAGTTCTGTGGTTTTCACATCTTACCTTCTATGTTCCCTTCCTTCTACTCACCAAAAATTTCATTATACTCAATCGCTTGTACATAACCTGCTTCTTTACCCATTCTCTTTTCATAAATTACAAAAAGTTAACTTTCCTCAGCCCAGGCTTATTGTACATCAAAATTAGGCAAGAAGAAAGCTAGATAACGGGGGACCAGCAGTTGGCGTAATGGCTATGTCGCTGGACTCCCATGCAGTCGACCATGGTTTGAGTCTGGACCCGGTGACATAAACTCACACCGGGCGTGTGTGCGTGCGTGCCCAAGATCCCGAGAGGAGAAGGGAGGAGAAGGGATTGTGGCATGGCCATCCTCCCTGGGTGGTGATTTCTTGCTTTCTGTCTCTCTGTCTTACCCGCGAGTGCATGCCCCCTAAACCAAAATAGCAAAAAAAAAAAAAAAAAAAAAAAAAAAAACCCCCAAAAAAAAAAAAAAAAAAAGGAAAAAGAAAAAAGAAACCTAAATAATGGGAGTGGGTAAAGGGGCTTGGGCATCTGCCTATGTGGCTAGGTAGAAAAGCTGATCAGGGCAAAAATTTCCCACTTGGGTAATGTAGTTGGGACAAAATTCTAGTGTAGAATTTCCAACCAATTAAGCCCCATCTGATACAGCTAATGAGCTAAGAATAAGCATGTGCCCAGCAATATCCGATACGGCCAATGGGGTGACAGCAAGCAGTGGGCCCAGCCATATCTGATATAGCCAATGGGGTGACAGTAAGCAGTGGGCCCAGCCATACCTGATATAGCCAATGGGGTGACAGCAAGCAGTGGGCCCAGCCATATCTGATATAGCCAATGGGGTGACAGCAAGCAGTGGACCCAGCCATACCTGATATAGCCAATGGGGTGACAGCAAGCAGTGGGCCCAGCCAATGACACAACCTAGGTTAAGGAGTTATAAAGTTCTCAGAACGTAATCTCCAGGACCCTTGAGCCACTTTCTCTTACACTTAAGCCTCTCCTACCTCTTGGTGTACTTTTGCTTTTATTTAATGAATCCCTCTGCACTTTTGGTGTGTCTCATCCAATTCTTTGTTTCGGACACCAAGGGCGTGGAAAGGCATCGGATCTACCACGACTTCCATCTCCACATCTTGTGGCAGCTAAGCCAAGAGGTAAGCCCCTAACTGGGGAATTCCCTCTAGTGTCTACCTCCTTGTCATTTTCATCCTTATTTCTGTTGGGTCTCTTGGCCTAAACAGGATGACTGAGGTGGGATTGATGTTCCTGGTACAGGCAACTCTCACACAAGGCTTGAAACTGCCTCTGGATTGACTTGTTAAGGCCTAAAGCCTTTAGGGGTGAAAGACTCTCTTTTTCTTTATCATTCTTCTTCAGCTACCAAAAAGCTACACTTGGGATAGGATAGTTAAAAGCCATTAAGGAGGCTATCACTAAAAAGAAGTCTCCCATACGAGGAAGACCTGGATGCAACGCTGGATACTGGGATATTCCAGGCCAGGAGAAAGATTAGGTTGTGCATCATATAGGCACATACAGATATGAGCAATACACAAATCCCTTCCCTCTTTGCAGTATTCTCCTTTAGAAAGGGCACAAGTTTGTCTGTGTGGGGAATCCCAAAGGTTTGAAATTCTTTTACCTCTCTTCCCAGATCAACCTATCAACCCATCTCATCTTCCTTTTCCTTCCTCTTGTCTTTAGCATTTCTGTTCTCAGATAACGTAAACTTGGTGCTTGAAATGAGCAGGTCCTTTCCTGAGCACCGTGGGGCACATGCTGCTTCTGTGACCCACCAAGTTCCGAGATTTTTGTTAAAATATTCAGGAGTCACAGATTCTGGCTGTGGACCCATATACAGGCAAAAACATACTTTCTGTACTGTTTTTCTCAAACATTCCTAAGAACAAGATCACTGGGTTTCCCATTTTGGGGTCATCAATTTCTTTCTACTGGCCTATATTCTCCTAAGACCACTACCTGGGCTCACCTCACTCTGCTGTTTGGCTGTTTGCTCTATTCTGCACCAGGATTTACTTCTACAGCTCCATTCTGCTCCTCTTTGCCCTGACAGATTCACTTGCTTCCTCACTTGCTGCAGGGCTAAAACAACATTCATAGCACGCTGCTACTACTCACAGTCTTCCTTTAGAGCTGCTGTCAATCATAATCCCTTCCCCTCCTCTTCCACATTCTCCTTCATTCTTCTCCCAGCAATGCCCAATTTGTTATTACAAAGTTCTCCTTTCTTTTGAAGTTATAATGAGTTCAAATCTTTTCCCTCTCCCTTGACCAACTCATCCTTCCCTTACTCTGGCACTTTCTGTGTTGTTCCATAGAATAGGTACTTCCTGGAAACAGATCTGGCTTTAATCAGTCCCATACTCTAGGATGTTACATGTTTAGGATGAAACTCGAGGTAAGGAAGCGGCATTTCTGATTTATCATTTCCAAAAAGACACTCGACTCCCCCCACTTCCCTTCACAAACTAGCTTGGCCAGTCTAAATACTGCTTTGGTGTACCATAAGCTCAGTGGGGAGAAATTAACTTTAAGAGGAGTCTTAGGAAATGGTGATGGATGTCCTGAGAGTCCAGGAGTTCACTTAGAAGCTGGAAATCTTTGTTTCTAAGAAGGCACCTCAGACCTTAGAAGCCTGGGGAGGAATGCAATGGAAGGCTGCTTACTAGGAACACCTAGTTCACCACCTGGGGCTAAACCTGAGTGATGCTACGGTTCTAAAATTACTCCTCTGGTCTGCTTTTTCTTTCTCTATCCCTTACAAGAAATATGAAGAATAATCAAGTCCCTCAGACTCCTCTCTTGGGTGCATTCTTAAACACTGAGACAAATTTGATCATGATGATGTAAAGAAAAAAATGTCTTATCTTCTTTTGTGATATAGGTTGGTTGCAATTTTAGCTTGGAGGTCAGAGCAATAGCCTCTTACTGGGACCACTGGCTGTAATACCAGCTTACAGTGAGATCTGCTATACAGACAATGGGGTGCTTCTCAGAGGTCCCTTATGTCCAAGTCTTTATGGCTCTTTACCAACACCCCTCATTTTATAAGAAAGACAAAAGTAGAGCTCAAAAGTCCCAGAGGGAATTCTGGTATTAGAGGCTATTCATTGCTCCAGGTCTGCTGGAACCAAAGGGAACCCAATGCCTGAACTTTTCCTGCTCCACCTTTGGCACCAGGTCCACCCATAGTCTTCACAAGAGCCTGAGACCAAGCCTTTCAGCCCTTCTCATACTCACAAGCAGCACTTCCAAGTTCCTCTTGCCATTACAGACATCTATCAGTGTAAGGAGAAGCTAGGAAAATACTCAGAGGATTTTAGGTTCACAGATATGTTCATAGATGGGTTTCAAACCCTAGCCTTGGCCTTTGACCTCCTATGTAGAGAGATTCAGTTTATCCTTGCTCCTTGTTGCACTTCATCAAGAAAGAGAGCATCTCAGATGCTGCCTGCAAGGAAACTGACACAATCCTTAATAGAAACCACAACACAACTTTCCTAGGGGAGAGAATGTTCCCACAACTGACCCCAAATGGAACTACAATACCCCCCAGGAAATGAATAGAACTGCTAAGTTCCTGGAAGCCCTCCTGACAAGAATGAGGAATGGGATACAGAAACCTGTGAATTGTGATAAATTGAGGTCAATTTTTCAGGAAAAAATGAAACCCTTGCTGCCTTCTATGACAGATTAAAAGGGAGATTTAGGAAATACACACTTTGGACCCTATTTCTTTAGAAGGCAAGGCGTATTTAGGACAATATTTTGTTGGCAACCTGCCCCTGACATTAGATGTAAGCTTCAAAAACCACAGCTGGGGCTGCAGCCAATATTTGCAACTTTATGTATGCATTTAGCAAGTGGAATCTTGAAGAAGGAAAAGAGAACAGAGTAAAGTGACAGACCAGACTTACGGCGGTTGCAATTGGCAAAGCTCTGGAAGCCCTCAAAACGCCCAAGAGTTTACCCAAGGATAAGAAGGGAAAATTTATGGATTCCTGTTTCAAGTGCAAAAAGATCAGGCATGCAGTAGAAGTTGTGCTCAGCGATACTACCATGATGCTGCTGCTAACAACTCTGGTATCGGACAGTTGACTGCCTGCAGTCCCAAAGGGGCAGGCCGTCAGCCTTGGGAGGCAGAGGGCGAACTATGTGACTGAAGAGACCGGGGGAAGCTTTCTATGTCCCTGTCCAGAAAAGTCATAACCACTGAAGATCCTTGAGTAACTCTGCATGTCATGAGTAAGCCAATTCTATTTCCTTTAGTTATAGGAGTAGTTTACTCTCGTACACTCTTGGGCAGTTGGAGGGTTTGAAGAGCTTGGCCAATTGCCACTGTCAAAAGTCTGGCCTGGTACTTCTCTTTACTCTGTTCTCTTTTTTCTTTCCTTGAGATCCCAGTTGGGGTAAGGCCCTCTTTGCAAACCATACTTGTTATGGAAATGGAAGGAAAAACATATTGTGAGTCATTTTACCCTTCCCTTGCTATGCACATTTGAGAACCATGAATTCACACAGGAATTTCTAATATTTCCCAGTTGCTCAAACTCTCTTTTGAGAAGTTGGGACTTATCCTACAATTTAAATATAGGCCTTCAAGGATATTAGTCCTTCAAGATTCTAGTGATGTGCCAGATCATATAAATGACAAAGTCAGTCCCATATCCTTGTACAATGGAAAACAAGGAAGATCAATAACAGTATACTCTATGAGGACAGCTCAGGGATCCTTACAAATTCCCCCCATCATAAACAATATGGCCTGAAGCCCGGAAAAGATTTGACCCCATTATGAAAAAAAAAAGTTTAAATTCAGCCTATTAAAGCCTTGCTAGTCTGCCTGCAGCACTCCTGTATTGCCAGTACTTAAGCCAAGTGGGGAATATCAGACGGTCCAGGACTTAAGAATTATTAATGATGAAATCATGCCTGGTAGCAGACTTCTACATCTTGCGTTCCAGATTCCTGGGGGCACTGAATGACATTCCATGTTAGATGCATTTTTCTCTATCCCGCTATACCCCAGATTACAACTCCTTCCCCACACACACAGAATCAGAGAGAGACAGAGAGAGGGAAAGTGAGAAATCGCCCCCCACAGGGATGGCTGTGCCACAGTCCCTTCTTCTCCACTATCCTCCCAGAATTTGGGGCATACATGCACACATACCTAGGTGCCTAGCATTATTTTCAAGCCACCAGGTCCAGGACACAAACCACAGTTGGCCATGTTGGAATCCACTGTATTAACTATCATGCCACCTGCTGGATCCAGACCTAAGAGATTTAAACTTGATTCAAGGTAGCATCCTTAAATACATGGATGACTTGTTAATTTCCAGCCCAATAAAACAGGCCTCCGATATAACTAGTATGGAGGTCCTTAACTTTCTTGCAGAATGTAGCTATAAAGTCTCTAAGAAAAAGGCCCAAATTTCAAAACAAAAAGTACAATATCTTGAGTACATTCTCACCCCTGGGATCCAGCAGTTGTCCTCAGGTCACATCGGGGTTATGTATAACTTGCAATATCCTAAAACCAAATACCAGCTTCAGTGTTTTGTAGGTATGGCAGGATTTTGTTGGATATGAATGCCTAATTTCAGCCTCATTGTGAAACCTCTTTACAAGGGTACTAGAGGGTGAGAAAACAAGGGCCTAGAGTGGACCAGAAAAATAAAGCATTTGATGATCAAAACAAGCTCTCACGTTATCTCCAGCCTTGGGAATCCCCAATCCACTCAAGCCCTTTACTCTGCGTATTGGTGAGAAGAATTGCTCTCAGGATTCTCACCCAAAAACTGGTGCCAGAACCCCAAACAAAGGCTTATAAAAAAAAAAAGAAAAGAAAAAAAAAAGAAAAAGGGACCAGCAGTTAGCGTAATGGCTATGTCACTGGACTCCCACGTAGTTGACTGCGGTTTGAGTCCCAGACCCAGTGGCTTAAACTTACGCTGGGCGCGTGTGCATGCATGCCCAAGATACCGAGAGGAGAATGGAGGAGAAGGGATTGTAGCATGGCCATCCCCCCGGGGGGTGATTTCCTGCTTTCTGTCTCTCTCTGTTTGTCTGTTGAGCGCACGCACCCTATAGCAAAAAGCTCTCCAAAAAAAAAAAAAAAAAGCAAAAAACACAAAACTGAATGGGCTGGCCTAGCTGCCTCAGAGCCATGGCTGTCACCACATTGCTGGTAGAAAATGTCACCAAGATAAACATGGGATGGTTCTTACCCCTCATTAATTCAAATCAGTTTTTGAAATAATGAAAGGTCACCTATAGATGAACAGGGAGCACTGTCTGAGTCCAGCCTGGGGGGGGGT
>NW_006159608.1:5060224-5063578 GCF_000334495.1 Tupaia belangeri chinensis | reverse complement strand
GAAAAGATTATTTTTAAGCTTATGTTAAATGTATCTTGAAGGGTCTTCCAAAGGTCAAGATTATTTCTGCCTAGACAGAACTTTAGCACACCCTCTATTGTGACCACAGAGATAAAGCATTGTAATTAACAGTAGGTGATCAGGGCCCAGGGGAGTGGTTGGGGGACTTTTGGGAATATCTTATCACATACTCAAGAGAGCTATGAAAAATTTTTATAGTAGTATATTAGGGAGTCAGAGGGAGGGTTGCTTCCCAGCAAGGCTACCACAGTTTCCAGAGCAAATAGCAAGCGGCCTTGCTGACATGCTAATTTGACCCAAGTTTTATTCCTAGGTTGGAAGGGGGTGGGCACACAGCAGCGGCCTTGCCAGTGTGCTGACCCGACCTAAGTAGTACTTAAAGGTCAAAGCTCAAAACAGATCCTGGGGACCTACCGGGTTGGACTCCTCCAGAGCACTTGAGTTAGTACCAAACCACCTTTATACATAAGCCTGAGGTCACCCTAAAGACATGGAGCCTTTTTTTTTTTTAACAGATTTTTACTTTAGGACACATGCACCCACTGGAGAAACAGAGAGAGAGAGAGAGACAGAGAGAGAAAGAGAGAAATCACCTCCTGGGGAGATGGCCAAGCTATAATCCCTTCTTCTCCATTGTCCACTTGGGATTTTGGTCATGCACGCATGCACACATGCCTGGCATGAGTTTTAAGCTGCCGGATCTGGAACTCAAACCATGGTCTACTATGTGGGAATCCAGCCATATAACCATTATGCTATCTGCTGGTCCCAACATGAAACCTCTTAAACTTTTTTTTTTTTTTTTAGAGGTTTTTGCTATAGGGCATGTGCACTCACCAGACAGAGAGACAGAAAGTGAGAAATCACCCCCTAGGGGGGATGGCCATACCACAATCCCTTCTCCTCCATTCTCTTCTTGGGATCTTGGGCACACACGCACACATGCCAGCGTGAGTTTAAGCCACCGGGTCCGGGATGCGAACCATGGTCGACTACATGGGAGTCCAGCGACATAGCCATTATGCTAACTGCTGGTCCTCCAACCTCTTAAGCTTAACCTCTCTAATGCCTATTGAGAAATCATCATCTATTTTTCCATTGTCTCCAACGGAACAGACATTAAATGTCTTCCTTTGTCAAATCCAGAGGAGGCCTGTTTTACAGTCCTTTGTGGGAAAAAGTTACCAGGTATGCCATGGTTAGTCAAGACTTCTCAAGTTCCTAGCTCTGAGCCCAGTAACCTCTGTTTAAAATGTGGAACTCTAACCAATTCCTATCCTTACCAAAAGGAAAGAGAATAAGCATCTCCACTGACTCCTGTTTCAAGTGCAAAAAGATCAGGCATGCGGTAGGAGTTGTGCTCAGCTGCTCCTGGCACCATGGCTGTACTTTTTATTTTTTTGAGAGAATTTTGCTATAGATTGTGTGCGATTGCCAAAGAGATAGAGAGACAGAAAGCAAGAAATCACTCCCCTGGGGGGATGGCTATGCCACAATCCCTTTCCCTCTATTCTCCTCTCAGGATCTTGGGCACACACACACACATGCACCCTGCATGAATTTAAGCCACGAGTCCCAGGAATTGAACCATGGTCAACTACATGGGAGTCTAGTGACATAGTTATTATGCCAACTGCAAATACCCACACCTTCCTAGTTTTCTATGGCCATGTGACTATTTGGAAAAAAAAGGGGGGGGAACTATTGGACAACAAACAATGTTCTCTAAAATATGGGCCTGAAATTATCCAACTCTTAAATGCTGAAGGAGATAGCTGTCATGCTTGGGAAAGGGCACTTCTTTAGCCAAAGGAAATAGCAAAGCCTGACAAGGAAGCCAGGCTAGCTGTCTGATGGTCCTTGGCTCACTCGGCCTTGCCTGATTTTTCTCTCTATATATATAACATATAACACTCAGGGCCTAAGATGCCACCCTTGACAGAACAAGTGCATTGATGGGGCTCTTATCCAGGGGAAGACTGGCAGATAGATATTACCCATGTTGTTATCTTACTGAGGATTTTTCTGCCTCTTAGTTGTCATACATAGATACCTTGAGAGGCTGAGTGGAAGCTTCCCCTACCCATACTGAAAAACCAATGGAAGTGATGAAGTCCCTTTTAAAAGAAATCATCCCCTGATTAGGCTACCTTTTAGTCTACAGAGTGATAATAGTTCCTCCTTCATTTCACAAATTACACACAGAGTTGGCCAAGGCTTTGGGACTAAAATATTTACTACATTCTGCCTGGAGGCCACACTCTTCAGGAAAAGTGGAAAGAGCCAATCAGACTTTCAAATGCACTCTTGCCAAACTTTGCTAGGAAACATCTAGATATTGGATCTCCATGCTCCCAACTAACCCCAGGAGAATACTCAGTGCTCCTAAGGCCAAGCTCAATTTTAGCCTTCTGAGATGTTTCATGGTAGATGCTTTCCCCTGACTGACTTTCTTACAGACCCTGAAATGGTAAGTCTCATAAAATACATCACCAATCTGAGTCAATATCAGACGGTCTTAAGGAAATAGGGTGCCCATGTCTGCCTTCTCTGGATAGTAATGCTCATCATGCTCAAATAAAATCAGGTTCTGATTAAAACCTGAGGGGAGGGAGGGGCTAGTGGTGGTATAGTGGTTAAGGTGCTGAACTCCCACATGGTCGACCGTAGTTTGAGTCCTAGACCACGTGTGTGTGCATGCTCTGCAATATACAAATTAAAGGATTTGAGATTGAGGATTCCCAGGCCTGGGGTGTAGGGGACATGTTCAGAGAGAAGCTCTGAGGATGTGTGGACATGCTCTGAGTAAACATCACCTGTCCCTTTAAGCTATAGCAAAACCTTACAGCTTGTCCTTTCCTTGACCCTTACTATAGGCAGAGCAAAGGGTGGAATTTTCCAGAGGCCTTCCAACAGAGGCATCTGATGGAATTCAGGAAACATCCTGACCCCAATTAGCAAAGTCCAACCCCTGCTCTGCCTCTGTAATATTCTATAGCCCTATCAACACCACTTTGATGTCTGCAAGAAAGTATCCTCCCCACACCTGCAGCTAGGCTTCTTTCCACTAGATAAGAAGTTTATGGGGATTTCTCTTTGATATGATATAACCAAGAGATACACCTGTCCCAGTGTGTCTAAACCCTTATAGATTTGTTACCCGTTTCTTAATTTCTGTAGAACATCAGCTTATCCATGGAATGTCACAAAACGCACATATGTAGTATCGCTTAGCCCTATAAATACGGGCGTTCAGTTGGCCTAGGTGGTGCAATTGCTCAGGTTGCCTGGGCTCAGGCTGCCTGTGTCCACTGCTACTCTGTCTCTTTGTCT
>NW_006159608.1:4977307-5059376 GCF_000334495.1 Tupaia belangeri chinensis | reverse complement strand
AGCTATAGCAAAACCTTACAGCTTGTCCTTTCCTTGACCCTTACTATAGGCAGAGCAAAGGGTGGAATTTTCCAGAGGCCTTCCAACAGAGGCATCTGATGGAATTCAGGAAACATCCTGACCCCAATTAGCAAAGTCCAACCCCTGCTCTGCCTCTGTAATATTCTATAGCCCTATCAACACCACTTTGATGTCTGCAAGAAAGTATCCTCCCCACACCTGCAGCTAGGCTTCTTTCCACTAGATAAGAAGTTTATGGGGATTTCTCTTTGATATGATATAACCAAGAGCTACACCTGTCCCAGTATGTCTAAACCCTTATAGATTTGTTACCCGTTTCTTAATTTCTGTAGAACATCAGCTTATCCATGGAATGTCACAAAACGCACATATGTAGTATCGCTTAGCCCTATAAATACGGGCGCTCAGTTGGCCTAGGTGGTGCAATTGCTCAGGTTGCCTGGGCTCAGGCTGCCTGTGTCCACTGCTACTCTGTCTCTTTGTCTCTTTCTTTCTGCTTCCTCTTAGATCAAGCTATGTCCAAGGCAGATGCCAACAGTGGGACTCAAGTCCCAGACTGTGTGTTTGTGTGTGTGTGTGTGTGTGTGTGTGTGTGTGTGCATGCTCAAAATCCTAAGAGGAAATGGAGTAGAAGGGATTATGGAGTGGCGATTCCCCACCAGAAAGGGGGGGGGGCATGATTTCTCACTTTCCATCTATCTTTCTTTGTCTCCCTCCAGCGAGCTCACATGTCTTATGGGAAAAAAAAATATTTAAAATAAATTAATTAATTAAACCAAGAAGGAGGAAAACCCTAATGATCAGTTGAACTCTAAGTGGAAGGACCCCTTTTCAGTCATTCTAGCAACTCCTTCAGCAGTAAAAATAGCAGGACTTGGGATGAGCAGATGGCTTAGTGGTGATGGTGCTGGACTCCCACATGGCTGACCATGGTTTGAGTCCTGGACCTAGTTGCATGAAAATCACACAAGGCATGTGTGCATGCATGCCTAAGATCCCGGGAAGAGAATGGCAAAGGGATTGCGGTGTGGCCCTCCCTCCCTGAGGAGTGATTTCTTACTTTCCCTCTCACTGTGTCTCTCTCTGGCAAGCACATATGCCCTAAGGCAAAAACTTCTAAAAAAAAGAAAAAGATAGCAGAACTGGATAGCTGAATTCATCTCTCCAGGAACAGGCTTGTACCCCTATCATTACAGAAAGGTGAAAGTGACAACAGAGAACTCCATCTCCCCCAAACTCTCAAGTAGAAATAACTTCTGCAAGTCATGGGAGGATTTGAAATTTCTCTTAAAAAAGAAATAGACACCCACCACGATAAATACTGACATGGGAAACTCCATAGCATTTTCCCACCTCTTTGATTTATAAGCAAATAATAACATGGGGAAGAAAGGACCATCTTCTGAAAAAGTGTTAGACACTGAATATATAAAACAGACTGACTCATCATCTCTTGAATTCTTCCAACCCTAGTTTGGCAACTGTCAGATCCATGGGGAACCTGGTCAAAGATCTGGAACTGACCCCCTTGGCTGTCGCCCCTCATGGCACCCTTGTTAATGCTAACTCTTGCCCTCATTTTGGGTCCATGTCTCTTTTCAATCTCATAACCAAGTTTCTCTCTTCTGCTTAGAGGCTATCACATTGTAAATAACCATATGACGGGGATACCAACCCCGTGAAACCGCCGCTAGACCCTCCCGCGGCCCCCCCACCCCCGCCAGCCCTCCCAAGGACACACCTTGGGACTGTCCAGTGACGCCCTTGGCCTTGCTATCCTACCTGGATCGAATAGGGTGGGAATCCCGTGATCCCAGGTGGGTTGGGTCAATACTCCCTTCCAGTATAGGACCATTATAGAAGACAGACCACTCACCTTGAACTACCACCCCCCCACCACCATTATGGAGATCATACCTCTCCGGGTGGGGGAGGATGAGGCAGAATGAAAGCTAGATTATGGGAGCTGCTTATGTAGCTAGGCAGAAAAACAACTCAGGGCAGAAAATTCCCCATGGGAGGCAGAGTAGGCAGGAGATTTCCAGTGTGCAGATTCTAACTGATTAAGCACAGCTGACGTAGCCAATGGGGTGAGAGCAAGCAATGGGCCCAGCCAATGATCAATGACAAGACCTTGGTTAAGGAGGTATAAACCTTTCAGAATTAAACTGCCAGGGCCCTCAAGCCGCTTTCTCTCAGGCTCAGGCTACTCCTTCGCTGTTGGTGTGTCTTGTTTAATTCAACTTGTTTGTGACACCAAGGGTCTGGAAAGGTTTTACCGAGATGACTACAAAACCTTGACTATACTTTTATTATTCTGAGATAGTACACTCTCAGAATCTTGTGACCTTCCATATATTTCTTAATCTACGTGAATTTAAATGTTAGGCCCAGGAAAACTAGAATTCATGCTTGTTTTTGATAGTTCCATAAAAATTAAAGTGGTTATATTGGAAAGAAATGGCATGCTAATATTCACATTAATTTCTGATTTAGGTATTAAAAATGCCAACTAAGGAAATCAAAGTTTTAGATGTCTATATTTGTGTGACTATTTTTCTGGCTTTGTTCTGCTTTGATTTTAAGTTCGTTTTTTTTTTTTTTAAATCATTTATTTTCTTTTGTGATGAAATACTAAGGCTTGTGGCTTACTGCAGCCTGTGATATTAATTTTGTGTGCCAACTTGGCTAGGTTGTGGTGCCTACTCCTTTGTTCAAACATTAGTCCAGATACTTCTGCTGAAAAGGATTTTTTTTAGCTGTGATTAACATTTAAATCAGTAGACTCTGAGTAGAGAAGAATACCTTGTATAATGTGGGTGGGCTTCGTCTCATCCCTCAGAAGCCTCAAAAGAAAAGGCTTAGGTTTCCCAAATAACTAATTTAGCTATAAAAGCCTACACCTAGAAGCCTTGTCTGAACTTCTGGCCTGCTGCCGACCCTATGAGTTCTGAACTTGCCCATCTCCCGAACTACATGAGCCAATTCCTTGAAATAAATTCCTCTCTGTTGCCGTCTTTCTCAGTCTCAATCTCTTGCTGCATTTCCCTTTCTTCACCTGTCTCCATTGCTCTAGAGAATCCTGAGGGGGAGCAAAAAATATGGAGAGACGTGAAAGTCATGAGAGCCAATCTTGTCTGGTTCCTGGCCCTAGGAGAAGGGACAGTACATTTTCGAACAGTTCAGCTGAAGCAGCAGACAGGGTATTGGTAAGATAGCCTCAGAGAAAGTGGAGGACTTGATAAGCTCAGACACACAAGGAAAGGAAGGAGGGAGGGACGGAGAAAGAAGTAAGTGCTCAGAGCTCAGAGGCACCATACAGTTACACAAACAAGTGAGGAGTGTGGTGATCTCTTAAAACAAAAAAGAAAGAAAGAAAAGAAGAGAAGAGAAGAGAAAAGAATAGGTGAAATTATCGATTATTATTGGCAAAAATATCTCATGAATGGTGGTACTTGATTTGACCATATTTATATAGTCTACCACTTTTTTAAAGTCTTTAAGATAGCACCAATTTTTTCAGAAGTCTGATTAGTTTGGGAATTAAGGACAACGCCATAAATTTTATTTTGCAATCCATTGTCATATTGTCAAGTTGATTGCTAATAACAGCTTGTTAAGAATTGTATTATATTTTTTGATCTGCTAATTTCAGAGTCAAATTTATATATTTATTTTATCTAAGAAAAAATTCCATTTTACTGTGGCAAGAGCAGAATGAAATTTAATTAAAAATCTCAGAAGTTGTTGAATAACTTTTAGACAGATGACATTATATGTTTTAAGCAATAACAAGGCAAATGGTCTTTGGTTCTGAATTTAGGCAGCTGGGAACACAATGGATAGCATATGTGAAAATGAAAAAGGCAGTTTTCTCAAAGGGAGTGTTGCTCAATGTTTTAAAATAAAGAGACCCTTTTAAAAAACATATTTATTTAACTCCATTTGTTATTATTATTATTATTAATTTATTATTATTATTAATTTGACCAGAGAAAGACAGAGAGAGAGAGAAAAATGGAAAGCAAGAAAGCAAGCCGCCAAATCCAAGACTCAAACTGTGGTCGGCCCCGTGGGAATCCAACACCTTTAACCACCATGCCATTCACCTGGCCCAAGACCCTTTTAACTGCCCTTGAATTAAGATGGTTTTCTATTGAGAAGCAAGTACAGATAGGTCTACAAATAAGACATGTTTTTGCTTTTTCAAAAAATAGCAAAACAAAAGATTAAAGCATTAAATATACATAAATACTGCATAACTTCACTTCTAAATGTATCAGTATGGTACTATATTATTGCTGAACATTCATTTTGAAATCTTTTCTCTCAAACTTCACTAACAAAAATCGCTGCTTTGTCTACTTTATAGAACTGTTGTGAAGATGAAATGAGATTACACATGTGAAAACGTTATGTAAGTTGTGAAATGTGGATGACGGTAGTGAAACACAAAATGGAAAAGATAATATTGACAGATAAATGCATCCCAATAAATATTTTTAAAGAAGACATTAGCAGTACACGTAAAAGATAAAAGTAGCAAATTATTCTTGACTATATTAGGCATGGAAGACAGTATGGGGGGCACATTACGCACATGCAGTGCTGAAGAGCCTAACTTGGCACAGCCGTGCTGGAGGGCATCTGACAGCAATGTGGCATTTCTTGTGACCCACTAGTTACATGGTACACTCCCTACCTAGGGACACAGTCACGTCCCTGCAGGAGTCATACACAAATGTGTTCCTTACGGTATTGTTGGCAAATGTGTCAAAAACAGAAACGATTCACCCAAAAGCTATATATTACTCTGTTTATAAACTCAAATGTTCACTAACGCAGAATAAAAATAGTGACACAACCAGAACCAAATCCCTTTCTCTTCTCTTTACCAAGTTATAATTACCATATCGAAGAAGAGAAATCAAGCGTACTCACTAATACCAGCTGAACTTAAATGAGGATCCTTCAGATAAAATAAGTCTTCAAGAGCTTTCAGCTAAAAATATGTAAATACATGTTTAAGACTGAATTTTCAATATTAAACACAATCTCAACTAATTCTGACTTGTGAATTCAAAATATCAAAACACAAAACCACTTAAAATAAAAAATCTAAAACCAAAACAGGAATCTATCAATAGAAATAATAGTAGCTAAATTAACTGTGGCATATCAAAACTATGAAATAAAGCATATGATTAGGTCTGCCACTCCAAATTGTTCCTGGTCAGACAAATGGCCGGAGACTTTATAATCTCGTCTTGCTCAGTCACTGGATGTGAGATACTCTTGAAGTGTGTACTCTCAGATGAAGAAGCCCTTAGCAGAGAATTTAACTCTTTCTTTAATGTTTGTATTTTTAAAAAGTGAATGGTTTAAGGATCGGCAGGTGGTATGGTGGTTAAGGGTGCTGGGTTCCCCCACTTGACCGATTGTGGTTCGAATCCTGACCTGGCAGCTTGCTTTCTCACTTTCCCGCTCTCTTTCTCTTACTCTGCCCCTCTCTGTTCAAATCAAAATAAATAAAGATAATAAAAAATAATTCTTAAAAAATAGCGAATGGTTTCATGTCATTTAAATAGCAATTAAAGATATTAAAAATGTCTAAATGAACATATGCATACAATCATATATACATACACAAATATCATATATATCTATATATCGCTCACATATGTGATATAAAAAATTATAAGCCATTGTGATAACAATGTATCTCTCTCTGGATTAAGATTATACATAATCTTAATTATGTTTTCCTTATGCACATTAATACTATTAAAATTATTTTCAACACAGATTGAATACTAGTATCAAGGAAACTATGTTTGCTCCTCATAGGCTTATTTTTAGCCATCTCAATCTAGTGATCAGCAAGGTTCACTACAGGTTCTAGCAGAAAGGGAGGCCTCTGACCATGCTCGGTCTGGGGAAGCCTGGGCAGACAGGTGGTTACAAGATAGGTGGGGCAATCACCAAGCCCCAGAATAGTACCTAAGCACAGCTCTCAAGGGGAAATTGTGTCTAATTAGAACCAGTGTTTTCCCATTTCTCTGGGCATTGCAGTAAAGTAAGATGGACTGAGTTTGGTCCTAGGAACTAGGTGGGAGGAACTGCTAGCTGCTCACTAGCTTCCGGGGTGATTCCATGTTTCTTCCCATTGTACTTTCATTCTTCCGTCCGCATCCCCTAATGGACAACCTTGGCCAAGGTATAGGTAGGACAGACTCCAGCATAACAAACTGAAGGACAGTGAGATGACAGGGAGGGGAAACTACTTTTTATATTTGAAGGGTGGGGGACTCAAATTTGTTCAGATCTTATTTTTTTAAAAAACTAAGAGAGATTTTTGCTCTAGGGCACATAAACTTGCCAGAAACACAGAGATAAAATGAGAAATCACTGCCTAAATGGGATGGCCAGAGTGCAATACCTTCTCCTCCATTCTCCTCTTGGGACTTTTGCAAATACACTCACATGCCCAATGTGAGATACAAGCTGCCAGGTCAGGGACTTGAACCACAGTCATGTGGGAGTCCAGCGATTTAACCACTACACCACCTGCTGGCCCTGTACTGACCTTATTTTTAAATAACTGAATCTACCTCTTCCTTTTGATCTGGAACTTTAAAACTATGAAAATGAAACTTAGTGCCATGCAAGACAAGCACTGCCTGTATCATGTTAATGAGTTGGAAAGTCATATTTTTAAGATAAATTCTCAGGGAACCAGCAGTTAGCGTAATGGCTATGTCGCTGGACTCCCACGTAGTTGACTGTGGTTCGTGTCCCGGACCTGGTGGCTTAAAACTCACGCCTGGCACTTGTGCGTGCATGGTCAAGATCCCGAGAGGAGAATGGAGGAGAAGGGATTGTGGCGTGACCATCCCCCCTGGGGGGAGATTTCTCGCTTTCTGTCTCTCTGTCTCTCTCTGTTTGTCTGGCAAGTACATGTGCCCCATAGCAAAAATCTCTCCAAAAAAAAGATAAATTCTCACTAAATTGATTTATTGATTTATAAACTCAATAAAATCTCTACCAAAACTATGTCAGTCTCTTTTTTAGAGATAGACAAGCTAATACTCAGATTTGGTTGGAAATATAAAAAGCTGAGAACAACCAAAACAAGCTTTCAAAAGAAAAAAGTGTTGGTGGACTTACACTTGCTGGTTTGAACATTTACTATAAAACCACAGTACTCAAGACAGTATGGTATTGTCTTAGGAATCACTAATCTATCAATGGAGCAGCATAGAGAATTCTTATCAACCCAAACATATACAGTTAACTGATTTTGGTCAAATCCAGGTTATTTCAATGGGGTACATAAAAGCCTTTTAAAACAAATGTTTCTGGAAAAACAGAGTATCAGAATATCTGCAAGGAAAATTGTCAAGAACCAAACCCTCAAATTCAAGCTCACTTAATTTAAAAATGGAATCATTGGCCTGACCTAAAACACCAAATCAAGGAGTTTAAAAAAAAATTTAAAAAGAAAATATCCTCTTTTAGTTGGGGAAGGTAAAGATGGAGTGGGGGTAATAGATCACTGAACTTATAAGAAGGAAGTGTACATTATACTTCACAGAAAAAAAATCCTCCCATTGAAAGAAAAAGGTTTAAATGAACAGATAAATTAAAGACTTGATAAATATTCACAATCAATATATCTGACAAAGCACAGCTCTTCTAAATATATAAATATCTCCTCATATCATCAATTAAAATTAAAGCAAGTGTTAAGAAAGAGTCTAATTCCAATTTGGGAAAGACAGTTTCAAAACCTACCAAGATGGCCACACCTGGGAAAGCTAATCAGAAACTTCAAGGGCTTTCTTCTTGGCATCCATTGGTGGCTCAAGCTACGTGGAGCCCTTCAACCCAGCACCATCACTAACTGCCATTAGAAACTTCATGCGAGCCTTTGTGTCTTGTTCTTGCAAGCCATCTGGGGACACTGTTCTGCCTTCCTAGAAGTCTCATTATGTCAGAAACATTTCACCTCTTCTGGATGCATGAGTCACAGTGTTGGTCTCAAAATCCAAACAAAATTTGGTGGGCAGGGGCCCATTCTTACCCTACAGAGTAACTACAAAGAAATCTATTGAAAACATTTGACAAAATATTTGAAACAGGCACTTCAAAAAATAATTGCAAATAAACACATGTAAAAGGTTTCAACATCTTGAGTCATCAGGGAAATGTAAAATTAAAACTGTAATAAGAGGGGCCAGCAGGTGACATGGTAGTTAAGGCACTGGACTCCCACATGGCTGACCATGGTTTGAGTCCCAGACCTGGATGCTTTCTCTCTCTCTCTCTCTCTGGTCAAATATAATAATAATAATAAATTAAATTAATAATTCTTTTTAAAAGCTGAAATAAGATAACTCTACATACACACTTGAATGACCGATATAAAAAAGTCAATATCAAATGTTTGTGAGAAGATAAGACAATTAGATGACTCAGATATTTCTGGTAAGAGTTAAACTGTTACAAGCACTTTGGAACTCTGTTTGGCAATTTTTCATAAAACTCTTCATAGATTTGCTCTCTGGCCCAAAAATAATTTTACTATTAGGTATTTACAGAAGAAACTTGAAAATGTAAGATTACAAAAATATTTTCACAAGAATATTTTACAGCTGCCTTATTCATAACAGCCCCAAATTAGAAACAAGATAATTATCCATCTATAGGAAAAACACATAAACAAATTGTTGTATATTCATGCAATTAAATACTATTCATCAATAAGTAGAAACAACTGTTGAAACATGCACAAGCAGCAAGGAATCTGAAAAACATTATGTCATTATGTTATGTAAAGGAACTAAGTCAAAAACAAGCATGAATATCCTCTGTTCAGCTAGTTGCCATGGGAAGCAGAACTGCTCCAGCTACTGCCTGGGTACATCCCCCATTTGTATCAAGGCAAGACATGCTTCCATGGACAGTTCTTAGTCAGTGACTAAGCATGGCGAGGTACTTCTAGCCTGTTTTTGCAAGAGACAGGACACCTTGAGTGGGCGACTGCCTGGAGGGCATTTCATCTGCCCAGCTACAATTTTCATGGAGCTCTTGAAGCAGTGCTGTCATATGAGACCCTTTCTACCCAATCTTGCTTCTTTGCTTTTCCCCCCTCAGGTGCCCAACCTACATTATAGTCTGAAGTCTTTCCCTGTCTTCTCTGCATATTTCTCAATACATCTTTTGCTACCTGTCAGAATGGATGCTATCAAATATTATTGAATATTATCAAAATAAGAAAGATAACAAGTGTGGGAGAAGATTTGGGAATAAACGAACTCTTGCACATTTTTGGTGGGAATGTAAATTAGTGCAATCATAATGGAAGGTAGTGGGGAGATTTCTTAAAACCTTAAGAATATAACTATCAAAGAAAATTAAATTAGTTTGTTAAAGATATATTTGCATTTCCATGTTCATAGCCACACTATATACAATTGCCAAGACATGAAATCAACCTGTGTCCATCAACAGGTAAGTAGATAAAGAACATGTGGTATATATATATATATATATGTGTGTGTGTGTATACTTGCACACACAATGAAATACTATTAATCCTTGAATGATCAGAAATCTTGTCATTTAAAACAACACTGATTAACCTGTAGGACATTATGTTACATAAGCCAGGTACAGAATAATACTGCATAACTTCACTTATACAAGGAATCTAAAAATGTTGAAGTCATAGAAGTAGTGAGGAAAATAATGGTTACCAGAAGTGTGGGGCAAGGGGAATAAAAATTAAATTTGGTAGATGACCAGTCTCTCTTGGGATCTGCTTCTCAGACTATCTGAACTAACTAACTAACAATAATATAGAATTGCATAATATAGAATTTCATGTATATAAATTTTTAAACCTGTCAAATTAATGTGTGATGATAGTAAAAAATAAATTAGACTCTTTCTTTACATACAAAGTGGGTGAATCTAGATTTAATGCTAAGTGAAATAAGCCAGACTGTGAAAGACACACACAGTATGTCCCCATTCGATATGTACCATATATCTGCAGAGATCTGGACCATTGGGTCACCCTATTTGATATCACATTTCTTATGCCAATATCATGTTACCAGCATTATGTTCCATTATATCAATAACCTCATTTTAGATGAGCAAAAGTTAATATACATGCCAGAGGGCTTGGAAACACATTCTCTAGAGCATGGTTGGTAAGTCCTATGAAATGTTAAAGATCTGTCACTTCACTGAAATTTTTCAAAAATAATTATTTATTTAATTTTATATATCATTGCTATTATTATTATTAATAATATTTTAATTTGCTACAGGGCATGCATGCTCAACAGAGAGAGTCAGAGAAAGAGAGAGAGGGAAAGTGAGAAAACAAGTTGCAAGGTCCAGGACTTGAACTGTGGTTGGCCATGTGAGAATCCATTGCCTTAACCACCATGCCACTTGCCAATACTACTTCAGTGAAATTTTTAAAGGTTTGGTAATTAAGAATATTGCAGAACATTCTCTTGAACATCAAAGTCAAATCACTGTTTCCTGTATCAAATATCATAAGAAAGAAACACAACAGTGTTGGGATTTGGAAAAATAGGGCTCTATCCTACAGACCAAGTAGCATGAATGGTGTGGGGCTAGAGTAGAAAATAGCTCCACAGTAAGTTTGTGCTAATAATGCAAGCAGCCCTGCAGCATGGAACATAAGATAGAGAAGACCTAGGATTTTAAAGGTTTCAGTGGTGGTAAAAGAGACAGTGTGGAATTTATGAGAAGCTTTGTAAGAGAATCACAGTGGAACCCTGTAGTTCTGAGAACTATGCTATACACTTTGAAGGACAGCACACTTTTATTGAACAACCTTTAACATGCTGCTGGGTCTCAGGAAAGATAGAAGACTGATCCACATGCTGCTGGGTCTCAGGAAAGATAGAAGATCTTGGAATACTAAGTGATGATACATTCAGAACTACTGCTTGTGAATTTTGTCCCTTCACAGCCACTGTGAAGAAAATGTTGTGGGTGCCCAGCAGTCATCAATAATGAGAAAGGAATGGTACATATGGAACTGAGTCGAAGCAATGTCAGAATACACAAGAAGCCACATGTACAGGTACTCCAATCTGGTTGTACCACAATACCGCCCTTCACCCAAAGTGGTGTAAATGCTGATAAAAAAAGAAAAAGTTTAACATTTGCTTATGTATAGACCACTTCACTAAGTAGGTCCCTGTGATGGAAAGTGCTATATCACAGCCATACTAGCTCTTGGTCTTCAGAGAGGGGCTCAACAAGAGTTCCATGCAACTAGAAACTATAAACTACAGCTTGCAATGGTTCTTTGAATTCTTTGTGACTAGGGTCCAATGGGCAGGAAGAGGAGTCAACATCTCAGAATGGAATATGCAGGAAGCTTGACTTAGGATGGATATTGTACACAAGGTCTTAGACACTTCCAGGAATGAGAGTTTGTTTCATTCCAGCAAGTAGCTAATAAGATTAGTAAAGGTGAGTGCTTAAGGTAAGAGGAATTTGTAATGGCAGTGGTCAAGAAAGTTGATGAATATCAACTGAAGCCGAAAATCAACAGCAGAAACTGCTCAGGGTTGTATTATGTCTCACTAACCATCACATTTTGAATATTTTCTAAGGAAAAAGGGTCCATTGGAACCCGGAAGAAGTTTTTCCCCAAATGTGATCGTGTAACAGGACTGGAAAGTCGCAGACTTGGCATACCCTGCAGAGATGCTCTTCAAAGTTGCACTCTGCTCGGAGTGTTCCCAGGCAATAAGAGCAAGGCTATAGAATGACAGCATACCCATATTTGGTCAGCATAGGACTTCTCTAACTACTGGTCCCCAACTTCCTGGCACCAGGGACTTGCCTTGTGGAAGACAAGCCCTTCACTGGATGACCCAAGTGTACCACATCCACCATGCTCCCCATTTCCACCATTATCACACTGAAATATACAATGAAACCGTCATGCAGCAGGTTTTGTGCTCCCTGATCCAGCAGGAGGTGGAGCCCAGGGGGCATTGTGGGTGATGGGAAGTGGATGAAGACTGCCTCACCAGCCTCACCTGTGGCCCATGCCCTGCTGCATGCATCTTGATGAACCAGCACTGGTCCACGGCCTTGGAGTTGGGGATCCCTGCACTGATGACAGTCGTTGCTCACGGGATCTCTGATGAATTGGCAGATTATTATTAGATCTGCTTTTCAGTTTGATGACTTCCTTTATCTACTCTTGCCTTTATCTTTTTTCTTTCACAGATATTAGTCCCCAATATCTATCGTTTATATCTATTATTTATGTTCCTCTCTCTCTCTCTCCCCCCCTCTCTCTATGTGTGTATATATATTCTCTCTCTCTCTCTCTCTCCCCCTCTCTCTATGTGTGTATATATATATTTTTTTCAGACTTAATTTTATCTTATCCTTTCCTTTACAGAAGTCCAAAATGACACCAATAATATCAAAATAGGTGATTTCTTAGGACACAATGTGCTATCTATTCATCTAGACTTAAGCATAAAAATTTATGTTCCTCACGGGATTTTGTGGGGGGGAAAATAAAGATAAATGAAATCCTTGGAGAATGTATTCAAAATGACCATATCCAGTAAAAACCTGGTGCCTAGAATATACAAAGAACTTTTACAGATACAAATACAAATGATTCTTTTAAGAAAATGGAGGGCTGGGAACCAGCAGTTAGCGTAATGGCTGTGTCACTGGACTCCCACGTAGTCAACCGCGGTTCGCATCCCGGACCTGGTGGCTTAAAACTCACGCCGGGTGCATGTGCGTGTGTGCCCGAGATCCCGAGAGGAGAATGGAGGAGAAGGGATTGTGGCGTGACCATGCCTCCTGGGGGGTGATTTCTCGCTTTCTGTCTCTATATCTCTCTCTATCTGTCTGGCGAGCGCACGCGCCCTATAGCGAAAACCTCTCAAAAAAAAAAAAAAAAAAAAAAAGAAAGAAAGAAAGAAAGTGGAAGGCTACCATGTAGCCTGACAGTACAGTGCTATGTGCATAGGAACCTGCATTCCACATGGCTGATGGAAGCTCCAATCCCAGCCCGGAGGGTATGAAAACCATGCCAGTCATATGTGCATCCCTGCCCAAAATCTTGACAGAAAGGATAAATGAAAGAGAAAGGATTGTGGTGTGACTGAGCTCATTTGGGGGATTCTCGCTCTCTCTCTCTCGCTCTCTCTGTCCCCTGTCAAGTGCATACACTCATTGGCAATAAATGTAAAAAACCGAAAGAAGTGGGAAAAATAAACCTTCACAAAAGATATATGAAGGAAGGTTAATAAACATATGAAAATGGAGTTAGCATCATTAGTTTCCAGGAAATTGCAACTTGACACTTC
Organism: Tupaia belangeri chinensis; assembly: GCF_000334495.1. Taxonomy (NCBI): domain Eukaryota; kingdom Metazoa; phylum Chordata; class Mammalia; order Scandentia; family Tupaiidae; genus Tupaia; species Tupaia belangeri. The sequence continues at coordinate 5,045,955 of NW_006159608.1, read as the reverse complement.
GCTGAGATACCACTACACTTTCATTATAATGGTTAAAATTAAAAGCCACTAACACCAAATGTGCTGTGGATGCATAGAGTAACTGGAACGCTCGTACATTGCTGATAGTAGTTAAAATGTTACAGCCATTTTGATAAATGATTTGGCTATTTCTTATAATATTATTTATTTATCTAGACTGTAACCTAGCAATTTCACCTCAAGACATTTTCTTTCATTCCTTCAAAAAATATAAACATACATCCCAGATAAGATTTAAACAAGAACATTTAGGGATACATTATTCACCAACAGCCCAAAGTAAAAACAATCCAAACATCTGTCAACAGAATGTTTAGGGATACATTATTCACCAACAGCCCAAACTAAAAACAATCCAAACATCAGTGAGCAGAATATATAAGGAAATGATGGCATATTTATGTATCACATATTATTCAGCAATTATAAAAAGTAAAGTATTGAGATAAATAGCAAAATAAATTACCTTGAGAACATAGTTAGGTTTTAAAAAACAGGCACAAAAATGTTTATACTGCTGGATTTCATGGGTATAAAATTCAAGAATAGATAGAACTAATATACAGTGATGGAAATCAAGACAATGATTGCCTTAAGGCATAGAGTCACCTGGAAAGGAACGGGAGGAAACTTTCTGGATGATGGATATGCTCTTATTCTAATCAGCAGGGTGGTTACATGGATATATACACTTGACAGTATTTACTAGGCTGCACGCTTAAGGACTATGGACTTTCTTATATGCACATTATACCTAAGGTTTTTGCCTCCAAACTAAATAGCAGGCAGAATCTAGAAAAGTGCATGTGCTAACTTACATTCAAGCTCTAAAAGATCGTGGATGAAGAAAAAGAAGAAACAGTGAAGATTTAAGATAAAGGAGGAAAGATGAAAGCCAAGAGAGTTGATGAAAAGTGGAGGGATCTATAGAGTGAGAATGACATTATAATAAATTTGAAAAGGATATTGGAAAAGAGAAATGAAAATAAGTGAAGTTAAGATGACATAGGATAAATGAAAGTTTCAACACAACGGTTTGAAAAAATGATGATTTATTTACTCTCGAGAAAACCATGAATGCTAGGAGAAAATTAACGTCCTGTAGAGTGACCATTTTACCCCATCTATTGATCACAGCATGTGCGTTATTTTTCCTTCTGGGACCTTTACAATCCCATTTGCCTTATATTTACGTGTTTTGACTCCTAACACACAAACACAAATATGATAGAATGTAATCTAAACCACAGTTCTGTAAAATCTCCCAATATAGATGGGACATTTTCCTATCCTTTAACGCTTTCATAACCCTAAAATCTAGTAAACACAGGCAAGCAGCACCTTGGGTAGAAATGTGGAATAAAATGCATTAATGTTTATAGAAAATTTACTTTGCAAAATTAAAATCCCATTAAGCAGTTTACAGATGCTGTCTTGGATAATTCTTTTGATGTGCATGGAAGTTTCTCAATTGGAAAACCCTCTCTACAGCGATGACTAGAACTAACCTACTGAGTCACGAGAGTGGGTTGTAAAATTGTCAGGTATTTCGTGAGCTAATAGCCATAGTGCGAGTGTTTGCACCATGGGAATCAGCACACATCACAAACTGGGAATATTATTTTCTCTCCAGAAAGTAGGTTTAGCAGTAGAAAACCTCAGTGTTCTTGTTCTTTGTAACACACAGATTTCATTATATTAATATCTGTCTTCTTCATTAAATTGTTCTGTCCATGAAAGAGACAAATTATATTTTACTTTCATCTTTTTTAAAGAATTATTTATTTATTAATATTATTTTTTTAATTTGCTGTAGGGCACATGTGCTCACCAGAGGGAGAGAGTGAGAGAGACAGAGACAGAGGGTAAAAGTGAGGAAAGCTGTCAGGTCCATAACTCAAACTGTGGTCAACAATGTGGAAGTCCAGGCCGACTATAGTTTCAATCCCAGATCCAGCAATTTGAAACTCACAGGATGCTGGCACACCTGTCCAAAGACCCCAAAATTGTCAGGTATTTCGTGAGCTAATAGCCATAGTGCGAGTGTTTGCACCATGGGAATCAGCACACATCACAAACTGGGAATATTATTTTCTCTCCAGAAAGTAGGTTTAGCAGTAGAAAACCTCAGTGTTCTTGTTCTTTGTAACACACAGATTTCATTATATTAATATCTGTCTTCTTCATTAAATTGTTCTGTCCATGAAAGAGACAAATTATATTTTACTTTCATCTTTTTTAAAGAATTATTTATTTATTAATATTATTTTTTTAATTTGCTGTAGGGCACATGTGCTCACCAGAGGGAGAGAGTGAGAGAGACAGAGGGTAAAACTGAGAAAAGCTGTCAGGTCCATAACTCAAACTGTGGTCAACAATGTGGAAGTCCAGGCCGACTATAGTTTCAATCCCAGATCCAGCAATTTGAAACTCACAGGATGCTGGCACACCTGTCCAAAGACCCCAGAGAAGGATGGAGACGGGATTGTGGCATGACTATTCCCCCTACATGTCAATTTTGTCTTTCTTTCTCTCCGGCATATGCATGTGTCCTATAGCAAAAATCTCCCAAAAGAGGGTAAGCCTAGGGGGCAGCAGGTAGAAAGGTGATTGAGATGCTGAACTCCCACAAGGCCAACTTCAACTGCAGATCTTGCAGCTTGAAAATTACACCAGGCACATGAGCCCATGTGCCCAAAATGCCAAGAGAAGAATATACGAGAAGAGACTGTGGTATGGCTATTCCCCCTGGGGGTGATTTCTTACTGTTCTCTCTCTCTCTCTCTCTCTGGTGAGTGTATACACCGTATGGCAAATCAAAAAAAAAGAGTGTAAGCCTAGGCAACAAAAAGATGTTTTCTCTTCTGAGTTAAAGCAGAACCCATAGCACATTCTTCCTTTAATGACGTTGACTGAGATAAATAAAATGATGAATCTTCCATTTCTAATAAAGTTTTCAGAGAAGAGTCCTAGGAATAAATGTCTACTTTTCTAATGCAGTGTGATATATTCAATAGGAAGGAAAGAAAAGAAAGCACTAATTTTTCTTCTTTCTTAACATAACATTTTTACTTCACTTTCAAATTACATCATAGACCTCTCAAATACTTAACCATCATTAAACTGTTAAAAGTCATCAGCTTGGTTACTTATCCTTTCAACTGTATTTCTTAGTTTTATCATTTAATCAATGTAATTAAGTATTTCTAAAGTGTGCCTCCTTAGGACAAGAAAAATTAAGAAGATATTTGTTAAAGCTTGTACCACAATTAGGGTGCACTAAAGAAGTGTTTTGAGGCTAAATTAGATAATGCTGGTGTTCATTTAGTGATTTACTTTTTAATCATGGCTACTTACATTCTATAGAATATATAAATGTATTTAAATAGGATCATATAAAGACAATATGCTAGAACTCCCCAAGTGAACTCATTTATTTAAAGTTAAATGCAATTTTTCAGTGTATTTCACAGTAACAAGTAACTATAGTTATCTCTTTTTTTTTGTGCTATGCCCCCTGGGGGTGATTTCTTTCTGTTCTCTCTCTCTCTCTCTCTCTGGTGAGTGTATACACCGTATGGCAAATCAAAAAAAAAGAGTGTAAGCCTAGGCAACAAAAAGATGTTTTCTCTTCTGAGTTAAAGCAGAACCCATAGCACATTCTTCCTTTAATGACGTTGACTGAGATAAATAAAATGATGAATCTTCCATTTCTAATAAAGTTTTCAGAGAAGAGTCCTAGGAATAAATGTCTACTTTTCTAATGCAGTGTGATATATTCAATAGGAAGGAAAGAAAAGAAAGCACTAATTTTTCTTCTTTCTTAACATAACATTTTTACTTCACTTTCAAATTACATCATAGACCTCTCAAATACTTAACCATCATTAAACTGTTAAAAGTCATCAGCTTGGTTACTTATCCTTTCAACTGTATTTCTTAGTTTTATCATTTAATCAATGTAATTAAGTATTTCTAAAGTGTGCCTCCTTAGGACAAGAAAAATTAAGAAGATATTTGTTAAAGCTTGTACCACAATTAGGGTGCACTAAAGAAGTGTTTTGAGGCTAAATTAGATAATGCTGGTGTTCATTTAGTGATTTACTTTTTAATCATGGCTACTTACATTCTATAGAATATATAAATGTATTTAAATAGGATCATATAAAGACAATATGCTAGAACTCCCCAAGTGAACTCATTTATTTAAAGTTAAATGCAATTTTTCAGTGTATTTCACAGTAACAAGTAACTATAGTTATCTCTTTTTTTTTTTTCAAATTGGTAATTTTGGTGTGTCTTCTAATAGTCATGTTTTTAGCAAAAATGATTTTGTCTAAACCTGAATAGCCTTTGAAAAGCAAGTCTTTCTCTGTTTTAGGAGTACCCACTAAGAAGACAGTACCATCACAGGGACTGCATAGCGAGCACTAACGCTGGTCGCTCTGCCCGATCCTGACCTCGCATTTGGACAGCCAAAGCGCCTGCGCACAACCTTAGGCAGGTGATTGGCATGTAAACAAAGTCACATGATAATCACACAATTTAAGATAATTACATAATTTTTAAATGTGAAGATATATTTCAGAAATGTTAAAAGAAGCATTTTTTTATTAGCGTTTTTTGTTCAACAATGCACACAAAATCATGAAGAATCACAAAACACTAGAAGTTTAGCGATTTTATACTGCAAGTGATCTTAGCACTTTCCCTTTTAAAGTGGAGCTAGATACGGAAATTCATCTCAGAGTATTTCAGGAGGTTTAAAAAGGACTGCAAATACCCAGAAGCATAGCTCTGCATTTAACAGGATCACTCATCTGTTCGTAAGATACATGTCTCAGTGTCGGGGATATACTAATGAAAAAAATCCCATCCCTGTTTTCAATACTGCCATACTGCTCTTTTTCCTACACTATTTTCTCTGTCTTTCTCTAAAATAATTGTCGACTCCCCTGGCTCACATATTATATATACACATCTTCCCTCCAGCCTGAAAGTTGCTTTGGACTCTGAAACCAAAGTCTACCTTCTCACTGCCTACCTATGCTCTACCTTCGTCTCCGTATTTCTCACATCAGTGGTCACCAAATGGCACTTACTTTTCAGTCTTTAACGCTTTTCTCGTCTGTGTTCTCTCTTTGTGCCACACCAGCCGTGTGACATGGTCAGAGATGAATGCTCATACTGACAAGTCAGTTTCAAACAAGAGGGTTCGATTCTTGAGCACTCTACCACATTCTTTATTTGAATTAAATTGAGCACAAGGAATTCCTGACATGCCTCAGGTTTATCTCCTTGACACTATCATTTTTATTTCCATAGTTATAATCTCCTGGTTTTTTACCAGGGTTATTAACATAACCAGCTAACTTATGTTCCAGGGTTTTCCCTCTACAGTAAAATAGAGAATATTCAAATAAACTAAAGACAAAATGGAATTTATTTTATTATTATTATTATTACTTTTTTTAGAGACTTCTGTCTTAGGGCTCATTGCTTTCTCACTGGAGAAAGGAAGAGAGATAGTGAAAGGGAAAGCGAGAAATCACCCCCTCCTCCACCATTCCCTTCCTAGAACCTTGGCATGCACACACATATGTCCAGCATGAGTTTCAAGCCACTGAGTCCAGGACTCGAACCATGGTTGGCCATGTGGGAGACAGACCATGTAACCACTACACCATTTGCTTGCCCCTTTACTCATTATGTTAACAATGAAGTCTAGGTGAGAAAAGTGTCCCAGGAATGACTAGATCTGGAATAATGCCGTAGGACTCTGTCTCTGCAGACAAACTGGGATGCAACTGCAGGTGGTTCTAGCTCTGTAAGGTCTCAACTTTGCAGCTCCAGGGAAAAGACGGCCTCATTCTTTTGATAGCTATGTAACATTCATAAAAAAGGGCATGGATTTTACCTCTTTTTTTTTTTTGGAAAATTTTTGCTATAGGGCACATGCACTCGCCAGAAAGACAGAGAGAGACAGAGAGACAGAAGGCTAGAAATTCCTGCCCGGGGGGATGGCCATGCCGCAATCCCTTCTCCTCCATTCTCCTCTCGGGATCTTGGGCACACATGCGCACATGCCCAGCATGAGTTTTAAGCCACTGGGTCTGGGACGCAAACCGCGGTCGACTACGTGGGAGTCCAGCGACATAGCCATTATGCTAACTGCTAGTCCAGATTGTCTCTCCTTTGATCACTACGCGTACCTTGTTATTGTATTGTAAATGTCTCAACCTGAACCAGATATTCATCCCTATGAACAAAGTGAGAGAACAGATGGCAATCAATTCCATCAAAACCAGGTAAGAGTGGATCAGACCTTTCCCTCAAAGGAAGAATGCTGAATCAACAAAAAATAACTTACCTACTCTAGGAATCAGCATTTTTTCCTCACAGGGAGCTCTAGCATGTTGCTCTCATTTAAAAGCCTTTTGTTTCCTTTTCATGCCTACAGAATAAGGGGCAAACTCATTTGTGTGCCACAAAACTTACAAAATATGATCTCATTTTTCCCTTTTTTCTACAGCCACTGTGTGTCTGGTCCTATACGTTACGTAGTCCAAGTAATTAGTAATTCTCCAGAAAAAAGAAAACTTTGCACACACAGAAGTGTGTATGCATACTCACACACATGCACAAACCCACAATGCAACGTAATTCTTTCCATGGCACCTCTGCTCAGCGTGTGTCAGCTGATCTCTTCTATCTGGAATGCTGGCTAATTCTTCCTGCCGTTTCTGTTACTGTGGAGAACTTCTAATTATTTTTCAAGATACAAGTAAAATATTACCTCTTTTGTATTAGTTTAAGAAAAGTCATGAAAGCCCTCATTAGCTTTTGGGTATGTGTTGTACATACCTTGATTAAAACATGATTACTAGTACTGTTTGTGTAGCTAATAGGAAAAATTGATACACAGAGAATAGTCTAAAACCCATTGGCTCCGATGTGCCCTGCATCTTGATTATGTGTAGCACCAGCAAGTTATTTACTGCTTGGAGCCTTGCTCTCCCAATGTATTAATATAATGAAATAACGTAAACTGTTCTTTAGACTTCTGGTCTCTGTTTTCTTAGATTTCCTCTGACATCACTAGGAACTTTTTATCCAGCTTTACAGTTTCCTCTTTCTTCATCTCAATATCTAAATGCTTCAAAATCCTCAGTGTGTGGTCCTAAATTTCCTTCTTTCTCTTATCTATATTTGCTCACTATAAATGCTCATAGAAGACTACAGTAGGATGATAACATGCAAATTTGCATCACCAACTATTAACTTTTTACTGAGCTCCAGATTTGTGTAATCTAAAGGGATTTTTAAATATGCATGTTGAACTTACTAATTCTAAACCAGAACTAATGTTTCTTATCCCATCTCCTTACTTTTCACATAGAACCTGTCAATGTAAGATTGATAGCCATCCACGTGGATACCACATCAACAAATTCTCACTGTCCCCAAATCACTAACCTGCCCAAGTTACCATTATTTTACACTAGGACTCCCCAAATCAAATCCAAACTGTTTTTTGTAGTTTCTAACCAGCTTTCTCAGAATCTTTCTCCCTACATAACAGATTGAATTTATAAAATATAATTATATATGTAAGTTTTTGAGGAATCTCCATATCATTCTCCAAAGTGGTTGTACTAATTAGCATTCTCGCCAACAGTGTAAGAAAGTTCTTTTTTCACCACAACCTTGCTAGCACTTAGCATTATTTATTTATTTACTTTTTAAATTTTAGCCATTCTGACTGAGGTTCAGTGGTATTTCATTGTGGTTTTTGTATTGCCCTTATGACAAGACATGTCAAGTATGTTTCCATATGCTCTTGCACCATTCATGTGTCTTCTTCGTAGATAGTCTGTGCAGCGCATTTCTCCATCTTTTAATTAGAATGAGTGAGTGTGTGTGTGTGTGTGTGTGTGTGTGTGTGTGTGTGCGCGTTTGTGTGGGTAAGCTGCTTGAGTTCCCTGTATATTCTGGTTATCAGTCCCTTATCTGAGATATGCTTTGCAAATATATTCTCCCACTCTGATGGTTGTCTTCTCACTCTATTTACTATTTCTTTTGGTGTGCAAAGAGACAATATAGTCCCATTTGTCTTTTTATATCTTTCTTTGCCTGTGTTTTGGAGGTCTTCCATAAGAAGTATTTGCTTACTCCAAAGTCTCCAAGAGTTTTTCTTGTGTTTTCTTGCATTTTTCTAGTTTTAGGTTTTATGTTTAGATCTTCAATTCTTTTTTAGTTAACTTTTGCTAGTGGTAAGAGATAAGGATCCAGTTTCATTCTTCTACAAGTGGATATCCAGTTTTCCCAGCACCATTTGCTGAAGAGATTTTCTTTTTCCACTGAATTGTCTTGTATTCTTTGTCAAGGATCAGTTGGTTGTATGTTTTGGGGTTTATTTGAGGATTCTCAATTCTATTCTGTTGGTCTACCTGTCTGTTTTTGTGCTCATACCATGCTATTTATGAAAAACAGACTTTGTATGTCCCCACTCAGTATGTACCAATTGTCTGTGAAACTGAAAGTTTGGAAAGTATAGTAGCAGGGACAGCAATGGTAGATACTTAGAGACAGTAAAAATAGGAGTAAAGCAGAGGATGAGTAATAGATGGACAGGAAGGAAAAGAAGGGAAGAAAAAAAGTCTGTTTAACTGGCAAAAAATGAAAAGGTATTTGCTAATGATAACATAGAAATGTCTTTGTCTTGACTGATATGCATGGTGTTCATGCTGGAATAGGCAATGCTGTACACTGTGAATATACATGTCATTTATCGTAAATTTAAAAATTTAAAAAGTAAAAACTGATGATATTTTCATTACTCTTTTGCTTAAAATCCTTTAATAACCTTCTGTTATACTTTGACTAGCATCTAACTGTCCCGGCCCGTAGGACAGTCGAACAGGTTTCCTGAGGGGAGGAGTGAGAGACAGGACGAACGGCGCACTGTCACAGCACGGAGATGACGCAGTGTCTCTTCAGGGTCGTTTCTTTATTGTGGGCAACACGGAGATGACACTGTTCAGGGTCATCTGGAGATGATGCGGCACAGCTCAGGGTCGTCCGGAGACGACGTGGTGCCGCAGCTCAGGGTCGTCTGGAGACGGCACGGTGTCACAACTCTTCAGGGTCTTCAGAGTCGTCTAGCAATTATGGACCAGGGATCGTGGTTATATACATGTTGGTGGGCCGTGATTGGTTGAATGAAGGATAGTAAAAGGTGGGTTATGATTGGTTGCTTTGTGGACCAATCATGAGGTGCCCGGATATGCAAATCTGAGGGATTCTAAGCTCACCAATTTGCTATGGGAAGTGGCCAATCAGAGTATGGTTTTGAAGGTAAGGTTTTTGAAGGGGAGCCAATTGTGGCCTTTGTAATTGTTTGCTCTCTGAGCCTAAGATGGCAATAGTAAGAGACTCATGAAAAATGGCCTCAGCAGACTTGCTGGTGCACAGCCTCCCACATCTAATTACTTGCTGTGCGTGACTGACAGATACCTAGCTTTTTCTTCCCTATGCAACCAATGACCCACAGTAAATTTCTTCTACTTTTCTGCCTCTGTTTTCTTCAAATGTATAATAAGAATAAAAATAATGACACTTACTATTATACAGAAGATTGTTATGAAGGATAAATGAACTTGTATGTATTAAAGATAGATCAGTCCTGGGCACATGGCAAATATGTACAAATGTTGGCCGTTAGTATTTGGTAGCTCATTGACATCAACACTAGAATGTAAATTGCAAAAATGGAGACCTTTTTGTTTGTTTGGTGCTGCTTCTTCAGTATTATAAGTTGGTCTATCACACAGTAATGGTTCAAGAAACAATTGTTGAATATATTAGAAAATGCACAACATAGGTAATATTTGTGAAGTGTATGTAGTACATATTCAGCATGTTTACTTAAAAAACATAATTGCCATCACCAATGAGAACTTACTGGACCAAGAGAGAGGAGTGGACTACTTAAAAGGACTCTCTCTCCCTCTCTCTCTCTCTCTTTCTCTCTCTCTCTCGCTCTCTCTCTCTTTCTTTCTTAATCATATTATATGAATTAATATGCTTAATTCCCATAGTAGTCATGTGAGATAAATTGTATACACATTTTTGTAGATTAGGCAACTTAAATTGAGTAAGATTGAAGAGCCTTTCTGATGCCATAAAACTAGAAACGGATACAACTAAGTCTTTAAGTATTAAAGCTATTTCCTCTTTTCTCACTATGCTAAAATCTTAGCTTATTTTTCTTTGTATAGCTATTCTGATGCACAGTGCATTGCATAGAGTATATTTAAAACAAATGTTTGTGGAATGAACTTCACCTAGTCCCAACAGGTAGATAGTATTGAAAGAAATATTCCCAAAATAAAATTGTAGAGATAATGTTGTATATAAAATAAAATCATTTCATGCGAATGATCATTATTCTTATCTATCTAAGTGTTGAAACTTCTCCCAGGCATTCAGAGATAAATATCAAACATATTTTTGCACCATGGAGATATCATAAACTCACATCAAAGTCATTCTAATATTCATATGAAAGTTATTCTAATACTGCATTGCCCTGTTTCTAGCTTCACAGTCTAATTATTAAAATTATTATTGCAAATTAAAGACAATTCCATTTAAACTGATCAGGGAGTTTGTAGCCTTCTTTTATAATATGAAAATGTCTAAATCTTGGTTATTGAAATTCATTTTCTCTGGACAAATGTATTCAATTACCCAATGTGATTAGACCATTGTCAAAGGTACTTCAATTTTGAGATACCTATCCTCTGATTATACTTATCTTTGCAGATCTCCTATTTTGAGTCTTTATGTACCAAACATTTCTTTTTACTCACTATAAGATTTGCAAAAAGGATTATGAGGCTGACATAATATTACAAAGTAGACCCTTTAAAAATTTAAACACCTTTTGGAAAATCCTCTTAAAATTCATGCTCTATCTTTTCTTTAATTTCAAAAATCAAAATGCATCCATTTAATAGACAATGTGAAGAATAGTGGAGTAACTGTTCCTTAAATGACAAAAATATCATAATTGTCTTCCCTGCCAAAAATTTTAGACAATATGATGACTATTTTAATGCATGCACTAAAATTGCTGCTATATGAGACATAATTGCTCTGTTGTAATAAAATAACTGTTAATATTTTTATTGGTGGAAATTTCCATGCACAGTTGATAAAAGACAATTCATATCCAAGACCACATAGCGAAAAACAAAACTTATTTAAACAGCAAAGATAAGGAATGAGTGGTAGAAGAGCATGAGTTTAGGAATGTATGTATTTTTAAATTTAGTAATAAGAGGGAATCTTTTTCTTCAAATCTGTTTTAGGATGTCTTTCAATTTTTGAGGTCTTAGAAGTCTCTGGGTCTCAGTTTCTTTGTGAGGAAACAATTTAGAACATTGTGGTGTTTGTGAGGAGTTACTGAGGAGCCTTCTCTCCTTAACTGTGTCTCATTTCTCCTCACCGCTCAAATTTGTTACTGACATTCCAACCACAAATATATTTTTTAATATTTTTAGAGTTGTAGTAAATCACTTATAACATAAACTTTGTCATTTAAGCTATTTTTAAGTGTAAAATTTTGTGACATTGATTGCCTTCATCATGTTGTACAACCATTCCACTATCTATTTCCAAAGTTTCTTAAAAGCATACATTAGTACATTTCACACTCTGCTTGATACTTTTTGATATATTTCTAGTGCACTTAGAATGCAATTAGATTTCTTCAGTTTGGCCTGTGATGGCTTCCTGTCAGGCTTCCACCAGCCTCACAGAATGGGTTTTATTAAGACTCCATCCTTGTTCCTCTGACTCACTGGACTCCAGTCATGCTGCCTCTTGTCCTGACACTCTCCAGTCTCGGCTTCTACCTGGAACACCATTTCACCAATTCTACACACACCAGCTTCTTCTCAGCCTTCCAAATTCAATTTGATCATCACTGCCTCAAGGAGTTCACCGTGGTATATACTCATCCAGGTTTTAGATAAAGAAACAAAGATTTAAATATTCTAAGCTATTTCCCCAAGTCCTACTCACTTTTAGCACAGATGTTCCAGTAAAGAGAGAGTAGAGGATAATAGAAGATAGAGTATCATAGGGTCAGTTGGTGGAACAGTGCAATTGGACCTGCATGAAGAAGATACTGAGTTCACATCCCAGGACCTCCTTGAGCATGATGGGCATGCCTGCTTGTGCCGCCATCTGGGTCAGCTGAGACTGGAGTGGATCTTGGCATGAAGACACTAGTGAGAGTCTCTGTTTTTCTTTCTGTCTCTCATAAAGGAAATAAGGTTTTTTTTTCAGTATAAATATAATCTTCAAAGCATGGTCATCTTTATCTCTTTCTGGTATCAATAAATGAGGCATGCCCTTTTTACCTGAGCTCCTTACTGCCGAGCACATGACTACTAAATTCTTTATTTTGCAGAGGTTTCCATGTCAATAAACCATACTCTGAAATTTACTTATTTATGCATTTATTTTAAGGTCTTTGTCATAGGCTACATGCACTAGCTGGAGGCAGTGAAAGGGAAAGTAAGAAATCTTTTCTGGGGGGATGGCCACGTCACAACCCCTTCTCTTCCATTCTCCTCTTGGAATTTTGAGCACATATGCACATGCACCTGACATTTCAAGCTGCTGGATCCGGGACTCAGTGGTTCACTATGTGGGAGTCCTGCACCTTAACCACTACGGCACTTGCTGGTCCTCTGAAATTTATTGTTAACTTCCTTTCAATTTTATGATTCTTTCAATTTTATGTTTCTGAGAATTTCTTCACTTTCATGAGATCCCTACATCCACATGTGTTTAACTTCTTCTTGCCACTGGTCATATTGCACTATTTTCACTGGTTTATTTTTCATGTGGGTTCTCTAGAGAGGCAGGACTGACAGAATACCTACACAGATACATGGAAGAAGCATCACTAGGAGAACTGATTCACACTGTTACGACAGCTTCGAAGTCTCACAACAAGCTGTCTATAAGTCAGATGGCCTGGAATGCCAGGCTAAGTCCAAGTCTGAACCCCTCAGAAGCAGGGGTTCTTGCAACTCTCAGTCCAAGGTCGAGAGACTCAGAACCTGGGGCCTCTGGTGTAAGTCTACAGGCAGGCAAGCCTTGAGTCGTAGTAGAAGTCCAACCTTGCTGTAAGAGACCAACCTACCTTCTGCACTTGTTCCCTCTGGACCCCCAACAATTAGATGGTGAATACCCACGCTGAGGATAGGTCTTCCCTATCAAATTCATTCAGAGTCACCTGCTAATCTTCATAGGGAATACTGCTACGGACACACACTAAATAATATTCTTCCAGGTTCTAGATATTCTTTTATTCGTCAAATTAACCCCTAAAATTAGCTATCACTCCACAATACTGCATACACTGCCTCAAGTCAAGGACTGCAAACTGCTGACCAGCCTCTTTATTCTGATCTCCCATTGGTGAAAACAATGTTTCTTGTGTATTGTTGTTTAACTTATGCTATTTCCATTGCTTTCAGTTTGTTTTAATTGTATCCAAAAAAGTACTTCCTGGAGTCACCTCTGATTATGACACCACACACTACTATTTTTCTTTTTCTTTAATTTACCAGAGGATGTGTGCATATCAGAAGGAGACAGAGATATGTATGGAGAAAGAGGAAGAAGGAGACAGTACACCCCATGGGGCATGGCCATGCCTCAATCCCTTCTCAATCTCTCCCTCCTTTTGGTATTTTGGGTATGTATGCACACACTACTGGCACACAATTGGCATATTGTTCAAGCTACCTGGTCCAGGACTTGTACTTTGCAGTTAGACATGTGAGACCCAGTTCTCCCAACCACCAGGCCATGGACCGGCTCCCCCCTACTATCTGTAAGTCTGATTACTTTAACTTTATGTGTTAGCAGCTTGTTTTCTGAAGCTATTTGAGTAGGTTTCTGGAGAAAATGACCTTGTCTCATGCAATGTTACATAGGTAACTCCTCTGGTTTGTTTAGTTATATTTGGGGTTAATAATCAGCTGCTACCTTGCCATAATGATTAACCCATTAAAATACCTCCAGATCTAATGCTAAATAGGCACTGCTCTCATCCTCATCTTCTAATTGCCCTGTCTCTAAGGATACCCTGGGTTTATCCTGAAAACCTCTGACCTATCTGGCAATCCAGCAACCAAAGGTACAATGTTTGGCACAGAAGCAAGTTCCCAAACTGTTCTAACCTACCTCTGTGCATTCTTGCGGAGAACAGCCAGTCTAAGAAAGCATGGTGTAACCTTTAGAGACATGCAGAAGCATGCTTCTGTGAGCTTCATTGGCAATGGTATGAGAGTATTTGCATACGAAAATGCTATCTGCCTATTGTTTTGGTCCTCTTCCTGTTGTTGTCCATACCTGATACTCATACTCCATACTAGATAATGCAGGGCAGTGTGAGACTAAAGAAAGGCACTCAGATTTCTCCCCAAATAGATCAGAGAAATTATATGGTGCCAGTTGTTTTCACATGTTGAAATGATTTACATCCTAATACAACTGGCTTTGCATTCCATTTCCTCTTCCCCCATTTTCTGCCCTTTAAAAGAAGAAATCTGGGAATGGTTCTGGATCACAACTTCTCCATCAGAGAAGTTGAGCCCACCTGCTCTTCACTTTTCTATATTTGTGTGTTTGTCGTTATGTTTATTTCTAACACACAGCCTTCCCCACTCAGAAAAACATGTTCTGCCAAGCATGCCCCAGTGCGTTTTTTTAATTACTATTTTTTTTAATTTTTAATTAATTAATTAATTTCACTGAGCATCATCACAGCATACAAAATGTGATTTCCCATTCAGAATACACTGCATAGTGGCTTAATCATACATGTTATCATTGATAATTTTCCATTTCTAATTTCATATATATGTGTGTGTATATATACATATTTCCCCCCCGATTTCTCATCCTCTGACATTTCTCATCCTCCTCCCACACTATCTCTGGCATCTATAGTTGTTTTCTATTCCTTTTTTCCCCACATTTTATTGATTCACAAAATTTCTTTAAAAATCTAACTACTTTCAATAGCAAGTTCAGTTGATATATACATATGTGTGAATACATGTCTGACTTTAGGTGTGAAACTCAGAAAGTGAATATACTATAAAGTAGCACCTAGTCAATGCTATTACTAGGACTATTAAATAGGTATTTTAATTTCAAGAAAAGCAGTTTTAGCTTTAATAAATAAATAAAAATCAAAGAAATGCTAAGAGAGTTTTGCTTAAAACTTAAAGCCAGGAAATAGGTTAAGATTCTGTCAAATAGTAGGTACAAGAATCTATCAACAGCTCAAGACAAGACAAAAATTCTTATAACTGGAAAACAAAGCCTAGAAGAAAATCAACAATGTTTTAGTCAAAAGTCATAAGATTCTGGGAACCAGCAGTTAGCGTAATGGCTATGTCGCTGGACTCCCACGTAGTCGACCGCGGTTTTCCCAATTAAATTCTGGGATATAATATTCAACTCCAGACTTGTCCTTCCAATTAAGTTGGGCATTTTCTTAGTTTTTGAACTTTGAACTCTTATTTGTATGTGTCTGTATTTAATTTTCCTGGTATAGCACTATGTTTAGAACTTCTTGGAGAGCTGGTCTGATGTTGGTAAATTCTTTCAGGTGTTGTTTATCTGAGAATATTCTTGTCTTTTCTCCCCATATGAACAATAATCTTGCCAAGTACAATTGAAACAGATTGAAATTTATTTTCCCTTAACACTTTGGATATCTTTTTCCATTCTTTCCTTGATCACATTGTTTCCAATGAGCGGCCCACTGTTAGCTTGATGGGATATCCTTTATAGGTAATTTGACGTTTCTCTCTTATCTGGATGTTTGGACATTTGATAGTATCTAAAATTTCTCGCATATTCTCATTTTGGGGGGCAATTTTCTCAGTCTTCATGGTGGAGTTTTCTAGGCCAGTGATTCTATGTTCTACATCTGAGATTTTATTTTCTGTATGATCTAATCTGATTTTTCAAGGGAGGTTTTGACTTCTTGTTTTGACTTCTAGCCTTCATCTCTAACAGGTCCATTTGATTCTTTTTTATAGTGTATATTTCTTTCTTTCTTCTTTTTTTCTTTTTTTTTTTTTAGAGATTTTTGCTATAGGGTGCGTGTGCTTGCCAGAAAGACAGAAAGTGAGAAATCACCCCCCGGGGGGGATGGCCACGCCGCAATCCCTTCTCCTCCATTCTTCTCTCAGGATCTTGGGCATGCATGCACATGCACCTGGCATGAGTTTAAGCCACCAGGTCTGGGACTCAAACCGTGGTCAACTACATGGGAGTTCAGCGACATAGCCATTACACTAACTGCTGGTCCCCTATTGTATGTATTTCTTCTTTCAGATATTGCAAGAATTTCCTCATCTTCTGGAACTCATCAGCTCCTTTCTCCTGCATCTTCTGCAGTTCATTGTCTCTCTTCTCTTCCATCTCTGTTAGCTTTGTCACTATGAATATTCTAAATTCTTAATCTGATATTTCCATGAGTTTTATTGTACTATTTGAGGGCGATGAGGAGTTATTCTTTTCCCCTGGAGGAGAGGTATTTTCTTGCTTTCCCATATTTCTTGTGACTCTGCACTGATTTCTGGTCATCTGATGGATGGTGTGTTTCTTCCTAATTCTTGAAGATTGATCTGAGCATTCAGAGGCTTGCAGGAGGAGATGATCTTCAATCTCTCTTCTGTTCCATTTTTCACTCTTTGTGCATCAGATTCAGTGGGAATTTAGGAATATTCTGAGCCTAATCATATTCAGATGTTTGGACCTGTCTAGACACTCAGTGTGTGGAGACTGAACAGCCAAAGAATAAAGATAAAGAAAAGAGGAAAAGAATTAGAGAAGAGGAAAGGAGAAAAAGATAAAATAAAAAAGAAGAAAGAAAAAAGATACTAAAAAGTTTCTATTTTAATTTTAAAAAGCAAAAGTGAGAAAGCAATATTTCAAGGCTCAAGTTCAATAGCCATCTCAGAACAGGGCTGGGTTTGTGCTTTTCCTAAATGGGATGGGGAAAGGCACATATTAACACAATAAAGGAGGCATTTGAGGGCCCAGAGAATACTTTACCTTAAAAAAGTTTAAAAAACACAGGAAGACACAGAGACACAGAGAGATGGAGAGAAGGATACAGAAGTAGCCCTACCCACTAGACATGTATCTAGAGGGAGAAATCTGAGCAGAAAATTTTCATTTTAGTCAATGAAAGCAATATTCTACTACTCAAGTTCAGAGCCATCTCAGGGTGAGCTTGGGTTTGTGCTTTTCCCACTAGAAATGAATCTGGAGGGAGAAGTCTCCACAGAAAATCTTCATTTTCAGTCAATGAAAGCAATGTTTCACATCTCAAGTTCAATAGCCATCTCCAGTACAGCACATCCCTATGTGAAAATTCATTCTGGTGGTTTACAGGTTTTCAAATATGGTAAATCTTACTCTTATTAGTAAATGTGTAAGATTTTATATCTGCAACTGACTTTGTAACTCAAGCAGGTACATGCATATGAACAAATACAATTAGTATCAAAACCACTCAACTTTAGTGCCAGTTGAAAGTTTCTTTCTACTCTTGATTTTTTTGTAATGTCTCATTTACCTTTATTTCACCTTTTCCTACCTATGTAGATCACCCCCCGACACACACACACACACACACACACACACACACACAAACAAGCATACTTTTTCAGGGCTTTAAAAGACACACACACACACACAAACAAGCATACTTTTCAGGGCTCCAAAATGACTTTCAAATGTTAAAATTTAAGTTACAATCACCACTCAGAGTATGAGTATGTGAAGCTGCAATGCAAAATATCTAGTCTTTCAGGGTCCAAGATATATGCCACTCAATGAAGATTGTATAGCAGATATTTAGCTATATGTTTTGCACAATTTATCATAAAATCTTGCAATGATACTGCAATATAAAAAAAATAAAGATAAACTTTAAAGTGTTATGGGACCAGTAGGTAGCATGATTAAGGTGCTGGACTCCCACATGGTCAACCTCAGTTTGAGTCCGGACCTGGAGGCTTGAGCATCATGCTGGGTACATGTGTGGGAATGCGTAAAATACCATGAGAAGAATGGAGAAGGGATTGTGGTGTAATCATCCCCCCTGGGGACTGATTTCTTACTTTTCCTATCATTATCTCCCTCTGTCTCTCTCCAATGAGCACATATGTCTTATGACAAAAATCTGAAAAACAAAGCGTTGCATAAGTATTCAAATTTGGCTTTTTATGATTTAATACCCAGAATGTTCGCCTGGCCTGATAGTGCAGTTGAAAGCAAAGTGAATGCATTGCTGAAAGCCACATGGTCATTCATATGCAAGTTCAGATCCTCAGGCCAGCATGAAAACACCAGACATGTGTGTATGTGTGCCTTGTATCCCACTGATCTGAACTGCATCAGAAAAGGGAGCATGGAGTGATGTCTCTTTCTTCCTGAATCTCATGTGTGTACCTATTATTTCTATAATGAATAAAATAAATAAACTTTTTAAAAAAGCAGTGCTTTAATCACTCTGCTGGCTATTTCTCAACATAGAAAATTTGTAAGCAGAAAATATGGAATCTCCTTAGCTTCAACATGGTCACCATCATGATGATCATCCCATCTGGATGTGCCCTGGCCCTGGAACATGAATGTGACCATCTACTAGGTATGCACTGGCCCGATCAGTGTGGCTGAAAGGTGTGTGTGTGTAACTTCATTGTACTGATTTTCTCTTACATTTCAAACTAACTTTAACTGAACCCTTATCTAGTTCTTTCTTTGTGATCAATAGTCTAAGTCAGGGAAAGTAAAACTTTCATAGACCTAGCAGCTATTAACCAGTGCCCAGGATGTGTATTTTCCAATGAATTCCAATGTATTTTAAAATGTTTCTCAGCATTGTTCTTCAGACCACTTAATCAGAATATCTAAGCTAGCAAATGACAGGAACACTTTTCACCCCACATCCAATAGCTTTTAGTTAGCGCTTCCTTTACTCACCTATGGAGCTCTGACCCTTAGTGCATCTTTTTGTCACCAGCAATTGCATAATTCCTCCTTTATATTTGGTTCTACAGTTATATGGTAGTTCAAGAAGGGCATTCAGTTTGGAATTTTGAGGTACATAAAGCTCAGAGTAGAGTTTAGACCCAGATTAGAGGGATATCTGAAAGTTACACTAGAGAATATTGTTTTAATTTCTCTCATGAGTATTATAATTCCATGTATCTAATAGAAATCACTGGATGACAGCATTTCCCGAATGGTGGAGTAATGAGCTTTGAAAATACAATTTTGGAGGGCCAGCAGGTGGTGTGGTGGTTAAGGTGTTGTATTCCCACATGGTTGACTGAGGTTTGATTCCTGGACCTGACAGCTTGAAACTCACATCTGGTGCAAGTGTGTGTATATGTCTGTGTCGTGCCCAAAGTCCCAAGAGGAGCACGGAGGAGATAGGCCCAAAGTCCCAAGAGGAGCATGGAGGAGACAGGGTTTTGGCATGGCCATCTTCCCTGTGGGGTGATTTCTCGCTTTCTGTTTCTCTGGAGAGTGCACACACCTAAACATCCTACAGCAGATATCTCTCTCAATAAAAATAAATACGCTTTTCCATAAAAGCAATGATAACACTATCATGAAATGTTAAAATCAACTTTTTTTTTTAAAGTATGGACATTAGCCAAAAGCTTTAAATAAGCTAATTTATTTGACAATCAACTGAATGTAGATTTTGTGGTAGTGTAACTTGCCCTTTTCTTAGAAGTATGGACATTAGCCAAAAGCTTTAAATAAGCTAATTTATTTGACAATCAACTGAATGTAGATTTTGTGGTAGTGTAACTTGCCCTTTTTTAGAAGTATGGAAATTAGCCAAAAGCTTTAAAGAAGTGAATTTATTTGACTATCAATTGAATGTGGATTTTGTGGTAGTGTAACTTGCCCTTTTCCCATCCTTTCCTTAGTTCTGTGGTATACTAAAAAGATCAGAAGCCTCGCTGATTGGAATTCCATGAAAATCCCCACTCCCAGGGAATTATTAGTATTCGATCTGCCTGACAGCTTCAGGAAAAAGCCCTATTTGGGGAACATGTCATTATTTGACCAAATGTAGAGTTTACTTGGTTGGAAAATCCCTATACCCAGGGTGTTTGCTGGAAAGAATTACCAACAATTGTTTAATATTGCAGCTGCCTTAGGTGACAATACCAGCTGCAGAAACAAAGGGCTAGCAGGAGCCAGCAGGTGGCGAAGTGGTTAAGACGTTGGAATTCCCACATGGCCGACTGTGGTTCAAGTCCTGGACCTGGCAGCTTGCTTGCTCTCTCTCTGTCTGTCTGTCTCTCTCTCTCTCTTTCTCTGACAGAAAACTCATATGAAATAATAATAATAATGATAAATAAAATAATTCTTAAAAAATAGGACTGGCAAAATAACCTAAAAGGGAAATCTGTTGAAAGAACTATTCATAGGAAATTTTGAATGGCTCCATAATATTAATGATAATCTAGAAGACCACACTCATGTGTAGGCTGTGTACAAGCTCTGAAAACAAACAAACAAAATCAATGTATAAAATTTCCTGAAGATGAGGCCTACAAAAATAAGTAAAGACTAAGTTAGAGTTATAACCTTCCAAAGTGTTAAAATTATGCCATAACACATAGAAAGAATCACTCTCCAAAAAGTCGAAGGCTTATTTGTTCAAGTCTCTTTAGGAAATATTGATGCAATTGTTAATAGATGATTAAAGTAGTGGAGCTGATATTTCTTAGGCTGCACATATAAGGAATTTACAGAAATGGTCTGAAAAAGTCACTAAAGAAACAACCAGCGACAACAAAACCAAAATATTAGGTGGTTAGGAAAGTCATGACATATTCTTTTGTTTTTCTATGCAAAATGCATCATGACTTTCCAGACCACCCAATAGTAACAACAATTATCTCTGAACGCATGCATCAGATTTCCACATTTGTCACATATGTTATTTTAAATATCTAGCTTAAAACAAAAAAAGTTAGAAGATACACAACAAAAGGAGAATTTACATTATTCTGACATTATCTAGAAAGAAAAATGAACATAGCTTCAAAGGCTTGTGTAAGAACAAGGATATTGCCATACACATGAGTCCCAGAAAGAGTAGAAAGAAAGAAAAGAAAAAAAAAAGTGTATTTAAAGAAATAATGATCAATAACTTCCCAATTTTAATGAAAAGCATAAATTCTAATTTACACATCCAAGAAACTCAAAGAATAAAAAAAATTCAGAGTTTCACACTTAGACATATCTTAGTCAAGCTGTTATAGAACAAAAACCTGGGGAGACACTTGAGAAAACTGTCTGATCACATGTTGTACTTCCTTAATAAAATTAACTAATCTATCATCAGAAGTTATGAAGGTGATAGGACAGTAATATTATATATTCAATGTCTTGAAAACTTGATTTTTTTTTAGAGTTTTTTTTATTTTATTTTGCTATAGGGTGAGTGCACTCACCAGAAAGAGAGACAGAGAGGCAGAAAGTGAGAAATCACCCTCTGGGGAATGACCATGTCACAATTCCTTCTCCTCCATTCTCCTTTCAAGATCTTGGGCATGCAGGCACATGCATCCAGTGTGAGTTTAAGCCACCCGGTCCGGGACTCGAACTGAAGTCAACTACGTGGGAGTCCAGCGACATAGCCATTACTCCAACTGCTGGTCCCGAAAACTTGAATTTTATATCCAGAAAAATAATTCTCAAAGTATAAAGGAGAAATTAAGACAATATCAGAAAAACAAAAGCAGAATTTGTTGTCCTATATGAAACAATAAAGAGCATCCTTCATGGTCAATAACACAACACTAGAGAGTCATTAAAATTAATTCAAAGAAATATACATCCCAGAAGTAATAAGGACATGGGTAGATGTAAAAGATAGTATCAGAATACTTTGTTTATAGAGTTTTTTCCCTCTATTCTACTATGAAACACAGCTGCATAAAGTAATAATTAGAAAAAAGTCTTAATAAAGTTATGGTGTAGACATACATCACTTGTAAGGGAATAATAGCCCCCAAAAATGGAAAAGCAGATGGAGTCTAACTGGAACAAAGATTTTGTATATCATTGAAATTAAATTGATATTACTCTAAACTAGTTTGTCTTAGTTAAAATTTTAGGGTAACCCCCATGCAACCACTAATAAAATAACAGAAGAAAGTGTAAAAGAAACAGCCAAGCAATTAAAATGCTTTGTTATATTTAACAAAAAATGAAGACACTGACAGAGGAATAAAAGGACAAATTGTTCCCTGTCATTATTTGTGATTATCTGTAATTATACAAACATAAATGGATTAAACACTGTAATCTAAAGGCAGAGATTGGCAGAATGTTAACGATTACAAAAAGATGCAACTTGATGTTTTCTATAAAAGGCACACTGTGTATTCAAAGATAAAAATAAGTTAAAGAGATAGAAAATATTTACTGTATTAACAATAGTCAAAGTACATCTGAGCTGACTATACCAACATCAGACAAAATGGAATGAATCAAAGACAGTATTATTATTACAATTGAAAAAATGTATAGTAGAACAGTCAAAGCATTATGAAAAAAACAAACACTAGCACATGGACCGAGAAACACAGCTCTAAAATGCACAAAGAGAAAAGACTGACAGAGTTAAATGAAGAAACATATAATTTAACAAAAACAAAAGAGGACTTCAATACTCAACTCTGTATAAAATATAGAGGTGTGTAGGAAATCGACAATAGCAGTGAAACGTAAACAGCATTATAAACCATGAAAACTACAGATATTCCTACAATACCTGGCCCAAGGACAGCAGAATGCACATTTTTCTGAAGTACATATCGAACACGTTCTAGAAAAAAACATAGACTAGTATGTGTTCTACCGACTTTACTCCTAAGTATGTATTCAAGATGGTAAAACACATATAGTAATTCAAAACGTATACATAAAAGTTGATGGCAGAAGTATTTGTAAGAATCAAAAAGTAGAAGCAACCCAAACACCCATCACCTGTTAAATGATAACTAAAGTGTTGCATACATGTACAGTGGAATAGTCATCAACCATTAAAGAGAAACGCAGCATTGATTCCTGCTAAAAGTTTATTCACAGATAAACCTTGCAACCAATACGTTAAGTGGGAAAAGCCAGATGCGAAAGCACATATAACATGTTCCTTTTATAGGAAATATCCAAAGAAACAAATCTATTGGTGAAAATATGTTAATAGTTCCCAGCATCTTAGAAGACAAGGAATGCTGATGGATAGGGGTTTCTCTTTGGTGTTATAAAAATGTGCTGAAATTATATAGTAGAGGCTGTTACACAACTACAAGTATTAATATAATAGAAAACTGAATAGTGCACTTTAATGTGGTGAATTTTATGGTATGTGAATTATATTTCTACTAAAACTAATAGGTAGAGCTACAATGCTGAATATCTGAGCTCCAGACTTAATGTGTCCTGTATAATATATTAAAATATACAAAGATGCAAATTAGTGTTCTGCATAAAGTGGAAGTATTGTATTGGACTAAATGTAAGTTATCTGGTATTATATTCCTACAGTAGAATAGGCCCTTCTTATTCATGGGAAATATATGTCATGACCCCAAATGGGTAACTGAAACCCTGAATAGTACTGAACTGTATTTATACTATGCTTTTACCCATGAATACTCACATAGAATAAAGTTTAATTTATAAGTTAGATACTGTAAGAGATTAACAATGATAAGTAATAAAATATGACAATATAACAATGTGCTGTAATAAAAATTATGTGGCTGTGATTTCCCTATTCAAAATATCTTACTGTATGGGACCAGCAGTTGGCGTAATGGCTCTGTCACTGGACTCCCGTGTAGTCAACCGTGGTTCAAGTTCTAGACCCAATGGCTTTAACTCATGCCAAGTGCACATGCATACGTGCCCAAGATCCCGAGAGGAGAATGGAGGAGAAAGGATTGCCGCATAGCCATCCCCTCGGTGGGGGGAGTGGGGGGGGTGATTTCTCGCTTTCTGTCTCTCTCTGTCTTTCTGGTGAAGCACACACACCCTATAGCAAAAACCTTTCAAAACAAACAAACAAACAAAAAACTGTAATAGAGTCTCCTACTTCCCAACTTTGGCTCACTATGATTAAGGGAAACCTCAGAAAATGAAAGAGCAGATGAGTGGGGACTTCTGTAACAAACATGGATCATTATTTTGTGCCAACCAAGTGCTAATGACATCCCTTGCTTTACACAGAGAAGTTAGACTAGTGGTAGCCAGGGCTGATGGTGGTGTCAGGAAGGTTGGAATGGAGAGCCACCACTCAACAGGTTTGGATTGATTTGAAGGGGGGATTTAAATATACTAAAATCAGATAATATGGAAGGTTGCACAGAACTGCCGATGTGCTGAAAATCACTGGATTACACAATTTCAAAATTAAATTTTATAATGTATTAATTACATCTCAATGCAACTCATTTTATAAAGAAAAAGAACTAAAAGCTTTTGAGAATGAAAATAGTAATTTGGGACCAGCAGATGGTGTAGTGAGTACACTGCTGGACTCCCATGTAGTTTACTGTGGTTCCTGGCCCGGTGACTTAAAACTCATGTCGGTTGCATGTGCGTGTGTGCTCAAGATCTTGAGAGGAGAATGGAGAAGAAGAGACTGTGGTGTGGCCATCACCCTGGGGGATAATTTCTCACTTTCTTTCTCTCTGTCTCTGCCTATCTCTCAGGTGAGCACACGCACCTTATAGCAAAAATCTTTCCAGAAAAAATAATAATTTTCCACTCATTAATATTAATTATGATAATGCTAAGAATAGCTTTTAGTTACAGAACTTCTAATGTCCCAGCATTATTCTAAGAGCTTTCTCACAGGGATAGATACTGCCATTAACATCTTAGCTTCATTAGCATTCAGTCAAGAGAACTTAGGGTTGGAATATGGTTCATTTATTTTCTAAAACCAAACAATTAGAAAGCACTGAAATATACAAGGACAGTGTAAAGCTCCAGAATTAGGGCTTTCAATCTAGAAACCATGTGTTTCTATACTTTTGAAATTTTCTTGCTATGTTATTATATCACCCCAACACAACTGCCACCAACTTTGACTACGAGCTGAGGAGCATCTATCTACAACACTGCTTTCCATTTCTTCCCTTCCAAGCCACATCAGCTCCCAGGGGTCCCTCTGGGAACTCTGCCATTGACTCAGTTTTCTACGGTTTGTCATGCAACCCAGATGCTATTGACATGGACCTTCTTCCTGATTTTATGGCTATCTCTTCCCTGCAATGGAGGAAGAGACTCTCCTCTGTTCAATCTACAGTTTCAGATAAAGGCACATCAGTTACTGTAACATGTTTGTCTCACTTTGTCCATCCACTCATTTATTCTTAGAAGACAAGTGCACTTCTGAGTCATTTTTTCCTTGGTTTCTCTCTTAGGTATCTCTCTGAGGAAAGAGGTCTACTGTTCTACTCTAAGTCACGGGACATGTAAAAGTCATGCCTCTCTTGGGTGCGTGATGGGGGGTAGTGTTGATGAGAATGTGGGTGGCTAGCTTAGCTAAGATTGTCTACTTTTACCTATAACTGGACTGAAAGTTTTCCTAAACGTGAATGTTCCACCGATGGGTAGCATATCTCTTCTGCAACATCATCTCTACTAGCTGCCATTTTGACTCCATTTGCTACATTTCATCTTTCTTTTTTTTTTAGAATTATTTTATTTAACTTTATTTATTTATTTTAATTTGACCAGAGAGGGACAGAGAGAGAGAGAGGGACAGAGAGAGAGAGAGGGACAGAGAGAGAGAGAGGGACAGAGAGAGAGAGAGGGACAGAGAGAGAGAGAGGGACAGAGAGAGAGAGAGGGACAGAGAGAGAGAGAGGGACAGAGAGAGAGAGAGGGACAGAGAGAGAGAGAGGGACAGAGAGAGAGAGAGGGACAGAGAGAGAGAGAGGGACAGAGAGAGAGAGAGGGACAGAGAGAGAGAGAGGGACAGAGAGAGAGAGAGGGACAGAGAGAGAGAGAGGGACAGAGAGAGAGAGAGGGACAGAGAGAGAGAGAGGGACAGAGAGAGAGAGAGGGACAGAGAGAGAGAGAGGGACAGAGAGAGAGAGAGGGACAGAGAGAGAGAGAGGGACAGAGAGAGAGAGAGGGACAGAGAGAGAGAGAGGGACAGAGAGAGAGAGAGGGACAGAGAGAGAGAGAGGGACAGAGAGAGAGAGAGGGACAGAGAGAGAGAGAGGGACAGAGAGAGAGAGAGGGACAGAGAGAGAGAGAGGGACAGAGAGAGAGAGAGGGACAGAGAGAGAGAGAGGGACAGAGAGAGAGAGAGGGACAGAGAGAGAGAGAGGGACAGAGAGAGAGAGAGGGACAGAGAGAGAGAGAGGGACAGAGAGAGAGAGAGGGACAGAGAGAGAGAGAGGGACAGAGAGAGAGAGAGGGACAGAGAGAGAGAGAGGGACAGAGAGAGAGAGAGGGACAGAGAGAGAGAGAGGGACAGAGAGAGAGAGAGGGACAGAGAGAGAGAGAGGGACAGAGAGAGAGAGAGGGACAGAGAGAGAGAGAGGGACAGAGAGAGAGAGAGGGACAGAGAGAGAGAGAGGGACAGAGAGAGAGAGAGGGACAGAGAGAGAGAGAGGGACAGAGAGAGAGAGAGGGACAGAGAGAGAGAGAGGGACAGAGAGAGAGAGAGGGACAGAGAGAGAGAGAGGGACAGAGAGAGAGAGAGGGACAGAGAGAGAGAGAGGGACAGAGAGAGAGAGAGGGACAGAGAGAGAGAGAGGGACAGAGAGAGAGAGAGGGACAGAGAGAGAGAGAGGGACAGAGAGAGAGAGAGGGACAGAGAGAGAGAGAGGGACAGAGAGAGAGAGAGGGACAGAGAGAGAGAGAGGGACAGAGAGAGAGAGAGGGACAGAGAGAGAGAGAGGGACAGAGAGAGAGAGAGGGACAGAGAGAGAGAGAGGGACAGAGAGAGAGAGAGGGACAGAGAGAGAGAGAGGGACAGAGAGAGAGAGAGGGACAGAGAGAGAGAGAGGGACAGAGAGAGAGAGAGGGACAGAGAGAGAGAGAGGGACAGAGAGAGAGAGAGGGACAGAGAGAGAGAGAGGGACAGAGAGAGAGAGAGGGACAGAGAGAGAGAGAGGGACAGAGAGAGAGAGAGGGACAGAGAGAGAGAGAGGGACAGAGAGAGAGAGAGGGACAGAGAGAGAGAGAGGGACAGAGAGAGAGAGAGGGACAGAGAGAGAGAGAGGGACAGAGAGAGAGAGAGGGACAGAGAGAGAGAGAGGGACAGAGAGAGAGAGAGGGACAGAGAGAGAGAGAGGGACAGAGAGAGAGAGAGGGACAGAGAGAGAGAGAGGGACAGAGAGAGAGAGAGGGACAGAGAGAGAGAGAGGGACAGAGAGAGAGAGAGGGACAGAGAGAGAGAGAGGGACAGAGAGAGAGAGAGGGACAGAGAGAGAGAGAGGGACAGAGAGAGAGAGAGGGACAGAGAGAGAGAGAGGGACAGAGAGAGAGAGAGGGACAGAGAGAGAGAGAGGGACAGAGAGAGAGAGAGGGACAGAGAGAGAGAGAGGGACAGAGAGAGAGAGAGGGACAGAGAGAGAGAGAGGGACAGAGAGAGAGAGAGGGACAGAGAGAGAGAGAGGGACAGAGAGAGAGAGAGGGACAGAGAGAGAGAGAGGGACAGAGAGAGAGAGAGGGACAGAGAGAGAGAGAGGGACAGAGAGAGAGAGAGGGACAGAGAGAGAGAGAGGGACAGAGAGAGAGAGAGGGACAGAGAGAGAGAGAGGGACAGAGAGAGAGAGAGGGACAGAGAGAGAGAGAGGGACAGAGAGAGAGAGAGGGACAGAGAGAGAGAGAGGGACAGAGAGAGAGAGAGGGACAGAGAGAGAGAGAGGGACAGAGAGAGAGAGAGGGACAGAGAGAGAGAGAGGGACAGAGAGAGAGAGAGGGACAGAGAGAGAGAGAGGGACAGAGAGAGAGAGAGGGACAGAGAGAGAGAGAGGGACAGAGAGAGAGAGAGGGACAGAGAGAGAGAGAGGGACAGAGAGAGAGAGAGGGACAGAGAGAGAGAGAGGGACAGAGAGAGAGAGAGGGACAGAGAGAGAGAGAGGGACAGAGAGAGAGAGAGGGACAGAGAGAGAGAGAGGGACAGAGAGAGAGAGAGGGACAGAGAGAGAGAGAGGGACAGAGAGAGAGAGAGGGACAGAGAGAGAGAGAGGGACAGAGAGAGAGAGAGGGACAGAGAGAGAGAGAGGGACAGAGAGAGAGAGAGGGACAGAGAGAGAGAGAGGGACAGAGAGAGAGAGAGGGACAGAGAGAGAGAGAGGGACAGAGAGAGAGAGAGGGACAGAGAGAGAGAGAGGGACAGAGAGAGAGAGAGGGACAGAGAGAGAGAGAGGGACAGAGAGAGAGAGAGGGACAGAGAGAGAGAGAGGGACAGAGAGAGAGAGAGGGACAGAGAGAGAGAGAGGGACAGAGAGAGAGAGAGGGACAGAGAGAGAGAGAGGGACAGAGAGAGAGAGAGGGACAGAGAGAGAGAGAGGGACAGAGAGAGAGAGAGGGACAGAGAGAGAGAGAGGGACAGAGAGAGAGAGAGGGACAGAGAGAGAGAGAGGGACAGAGAGAGAGAGAGGGACAGAGAGAGAGAGAGGGACAGAGAGAGAGAGAGGGACAGAGAGAGAGAGAGGGACAGAGAGAGAGAGAGGGACAGAGAGAGAGAGAGGGACAGAGAGAGAGAGAGGGACAGAGAGAGAGAGAGGGACAGAGAGAGAGAGAGGGACAGAGAGAGAGAGAGGGACAGAGAGAGAGAGAGGGACAGAGAGAGAGAGAGGGACAGAGAGAGAGAGAGGGACAGAGAGAGAGAGAGGGACAGAGAGAGAGAGAGAAGGAGAGAGAGGAAAAGTGAGAAAGCAAGTTGCCAGGTCCAGGACTCTAACTGTGGTGGGTCATGTGGGAGTCCATTGGCCCTAACCACCATACCACCTGCTGGCCCCAATTTCATCTTTCTTAAAACTGTGTTCATTGTTGTTTATTTATTTTTTTTTATGAGAAAATACACAGGAACCCCCAACAGGATCTTTCATATCCCGATTCACCCTCAGTCTAAGCTATTCTGGATCATCAGCATGTGCACATGACTAGCAATCTCAGGGAGTCCCCCTGGGGACACAAACCCACAACCTTTCCCATGTGGGACCAATTGCATTACCACTGTGTCATCACATGCCCCCTTACAACTGGCTTAACTCAGGCAGAGAATAAGGTTTATTTATTACTGGTCTCTCGGAAAAAGATATAGTAGAAAGAGAACACATGCAGACATCTTAGTACATGCTAAACTAGGATTTAAAGTAAAGAGACTAGAAACTTCTAGGATATTATTACTAACCCATCACCCCAGAGAAGGAATCAAGATAACGTTTCACCTAAAATATACAAGGACAGAGGTCCCCAACCCCATGGGCCCACCGGTCTGGTCTGTTAGGGACTGGGCACTGATAAGTGCTTATTGGCCAGGCTGCCCAATGCAGGTGGGTGATAGGAAAGCAAGTAAGGATCCCTCTGTGTTTGCAGCCATTCCTTGTCGCTCACGTTGCTACCTGAGCTCCAGCTTCTATTGGATCAGTGGTGGCATCGGATCCTCGTGGGGTTCATGTGCAATGTGGTGGTGGAAAGGGGTGCCCAATGGCTGTAGTTGGGTCATCTTGGGACCATCCCTGTAGCCCTCCATGGTAAGATTGTTTTCCACAACATCAGTTCCTGAGTCAGGAAGGTTGGGGACACCTGTACAATGACAGTAAGCTCCATGGGAAGAAGAATTGGGGTTGTCTTATTAGCTACAATATTCTAGAAACCTTGCATTTCACAGGACCCATAGTGTTCAAATATGTTGTTAAATTAGTACATAAGTATTTCTTAGATGTTCTACATACACATGAATTTATAAATATGTTTCATAAATACATATTACATACACAAATATAAAATGTATAAATAAATAAATAGAAGATATATATAAATTATATATAACCCAAAAAAAAATTTTCATAAATGTAATATAAATGCACATACTTTCCTATTTATAAATTTGTGTTTATATAAAATATGTATAAATTATTTATATTTATAACATATATGTATATATTTTAGATAGGATTAGTCCTCAAAGACCTAGCAGAAATGGGTGCTGCACAGTAGAGAGTTATGTCATAGTTTTGTAATAATTGATATTTTTGGTTCTACTCACACCTTTTTTTTTTTTTTTTGGGAGAGGTTTTTGCTATAGGGCGCATGCGCTCACCAGACAGACAGACAGACAGACAGAGACAGAAAGTGAGAAATCCACCCCCTAGGAGGGATGACCACGCCACAATCCCTTGTCCTCTATTCTCCTCTCAGGATCTTGGGCATGCATGCACACTCGCCCAGCGTGAGTTTAAGCCACCAGGTCTGGGATGCAAACCGCAGTCAACTACGTGGGAGTCCAGCGACATAGCCATTACGCTAACTGCTGGTCCCTACTCACACTTTTTTTAAAACTGTATTCCACTGTAAAGTGTGCATGTGTGTGCATGCATGCATGCATGGGTGTGTCTAGCCTCCTCCCATAATTTATTACACAAATACGATTTGTAAAATAATCTATTGGAAGCTGAGTTTTAGTGGCTTTGAGAGGAGCACCCCACTTTTGCTGAGGGGTCCTCAGAGAAGAATAGGGAACTGAAAAAATAGGAAGCTTTTTTGTTTGTATAATGATTGTGAGATGGAAGAGTAACAAATTGTGGAATGTCAAGTGTCAAAATAGCCCCAAATTCAAGGGTGACAGTTGTTTTGTTTTGTCTTCATTAGAAGTTGCACGGCTGTCTCCTAAAATTTTCAAAGGGAAAGTCTGTGTCTGTGATGCCAGTTGGAGTGTAGAGGTAAAACTAGGAGGCTCTCCTTTTTCTCTCGAAGACCTAGATCCAGCAATGTGTTTCCTATGCTAATCTTGGAGGGATACGATTTCTCTTAACTCACTTTATGCAGTAGTCCTTAGTCCAGCGTATTCTGAAGGTTCACTGCATTAATGAAATTCTGTTGAATACACTTAAAGTGACTTTTACTGCACTGAACTGATCTTATACCTAATGAGTGGAAATGAAACTGACCTCACTCATTCTCAGGCTATTCTCTGCTCAGTTACAGCAAGTGAACTTACTCAGTCTGAATCTAACCATGAAAATGAACAGTCTAAAATTTGTCAAGAACTCCCTTTGGCCTATGAAATGAAACTTAGACTTTGGCATACTGCAAAAGGACTCCACTGTATCTCCTGGCCTCTTCTCTGAAGGCTCCATTGTTGCTGCCTTGTTGCTGTTTCCCAGCCATAACCAACGTCTTAGCCTTCACAAGCGTGTGCCTTAATGTCTTTGCAAGGGATGTCTTTTCCAGAGAAATACCTTCTTTCTTTTCCCAGACACATTTGCTCATTTCAGGCTCTCTTCACATTCTTAATGACCTAGAATAAGCTTCTTCCTTTCAAGATTTCTCTACTTAATGAAACTCCCACCATATTCTTGGCTCATTTAACCTTCATGGCTACAAGAAGGACACTATTTCATAACGGAAGTTTTGTTTGTTTGTTGACTGGTCGGTTTTGTTCACCATTTCATAAAGTTTTATATAATTAACTTTCACAACCTTAATGTGGCATTCTCTGACAAATTAAAAAAAAAAAGATTTGGGTCTTGGAAATAAGACCTCTTGAGTACAGATTTTGTATAATTTTATCTTCTTTTAAAGCAAGTTTTTTGCTATGTTGCCCAAACCAGTCTCTCAAGCTTGCAATCCTCCTGCCTCAACTTCTACAGATGCTGGGATTAGAGTCATAAGCCACTGTGATGTCCATTTAGGGTGAGCCAGGAGGTGGACTCGGACCTCAGCTGGGGTCCCAGCATGTCTTAGCAGTGAACGTCGTCATGGCTGGGCTTAATTCTGAATATTAATATGTCTTATTATTGAAAAAAGTCAAGAATTAGTAATAATGAAGCAAAAATCCCCAATGAAATGTGAACAAATGCACATAATTATTTTACAAATAAATGGTATAACAGTATTAAATGAGAAGAAGGACATAAACTCAGTAAAGAACAAAATCATATTTTAATTATATGCCCTACCATAAAGGGCAGAAAATAATAAATAAAATATTTTATATTAGTAGGTCTGTTTTTACACTGCTATATATCAGCGTTACTAAAACTACGGTGTCGTATGATAGAGCTATAATAATAAGTAAATGTATTGCAAATAATGGTAGCCAGATTTTTCATCATCAGTAGGAAAATGTTACAAAGAGGAGATAAAGGAATTGAATGAAGCTTATGGTGTTTTATTGAAATTGGAGGTCTATATACAAATTAATTTTTAAATATATACACAGTAGACATAGGAACATAGATGTGCATATGCATGCCTCCATTTTCCAGTCCTGTGCACTGACAAGACCTACAAGCAATGATATTCCCTTGCCAGTTCGACACCCACTGTCAAAACTTGGCCTCTAGATGTCTTTCTCACAAAACCAAACAAAACAAAACAACAGGGGGCCCAGAGAAATGGCCAATGTCTGTGTTTGGTCAAAGAAAGCAAAAGCACATGGAACATTGTATAGTACCAGGAGTGAAGGAAGTGTTGAAAATCTGATGAGGTCAATTAAAAAGTACACAGTAGTTAATTTGAATGGGATTCTAATAGCTACGTGTAGTAGAGACCAAGCAAAATAAGAATACTAATAATAGTGGGGATTCAGATGGCGGTGTGGAGTGAACCATGATGCTTCATGAGAGAGTTCCACATGGGAAGGTTCCTGGTTCAAGTCGGGAGACCTCCTGAATAACCTGGGCGTGTACTCACCAGTGATCTGGGGCTGGCTGGAGGCTGGGGTGAATAGGAGTGTCGGGGATATCTTGGAAGTGCCAGCTTTCTCTCGTTCATGGAAGAAATACATAAATCAGCATTAAAGAACATAATAGATTTTGGTGCCAGCCAAAGGAGACTGGATTCCACGTGACTGAATGTGCAATTCAAGTCCTGGACCCTGTGGCATGAAAAACATACCAAATGCATGTGCAGGCATGCCCAAAATACCAACAGGAGAATGAAGGAAAAGGGACTGTGGTGTGGCTATCTCTTCTGTGGACTGATTTCTCACTTTTCCTCTGTTTTCTCTCTCTCTACCTCTCTGTGTCTCTGCAGTGAGTGCATGCACCCTATGGGAAAGATCTTCAAAAAATAAAATGATAGATAATGATAATATAGTACCAGTAAGTTAAATATAGTCCTAGCCCCCCCCCAAAAAAAAGGTAATACAGTCTTTACATCCATTTTTTTTTTTTTTGGAGAGATTTTCACTGTAGGGCGCGTGTGCTCGCCAGACAGACAGAGACATAGAGACAGAAAGCGAGAAATCACCCCCCGGGGGGATGATCACACCGCAATCCCTTCTCCTCCATTCTCCTCTCAGGATCTTGGGCACGCACGCACACGCGCCCGGCGTGAGTTTTAAGCCACCGGGTCCGGGACACGAACCGCAGTCGACTACGTGGGAGTCCAGCGACATAGCCATTACGCTAACTGCTGGTTCCCCATCCATTTTGAAATTAATAAATAATTGAATAAACAAACATATGGAGGATAAAGGATAGTTCTTTTTTACAGAAAAATCTTTTTAAAAATACATAGAAGAAATGGGCCAGCTAAGGAGGTTTAACTAGGTGACTAAATTCTACATGGCACATGTGGCACTTTAAGTCCTGTACCCAGTGTCTTGGAAACTGCACCAGGCAGGCGCACATGCATGTCCAAAATCCCGAGAGGGTGTGCTGTGGTGTGGCCATCTCTCCTGGGGTGTCCTTCCTTACATTCCCTCTCTCTCTTTTTGTCTCTCTCTGGTGAGCACATGTGCCCTATAGCAAAATATAAATATATATATTTATATAAAATATAGAATATTTCACATAAATACATAATATTTATATGCAAATGTATTTATAAACATGTTTATTTATTTATAAAAGATATAACTGAAATCGGAAGCCTCTGTAGGTGAAAGCCTCAAGTAATATTTTGATTAGGCAAAAATAATTAATGGATAGCAAAGTTAATTGGTGAATATGTGATAAAATACAGACATTGACATAATCTAAGCATAATTCCCACAAGATACTTCCTAACTCCACTGGGAAAATACTAACATTACAGTGAAAAAACTGAAAACCATCTTAATTAAGTAATCAGAGTTAATTTCACTGCTAACTAAAAGAACAAACTCACATCATCTGTTTGTTAAGGTAGGCATATTATTTTTGCCTTGCTTCTATCTAAAAGTACAAAGTTTTAAAATTCTACAAAATTGAAGAAAACTTTACCAAATGTCTGCCTATGTGTCATACTCATAAAGACAAAGAAAGATTGAGAACTATTTGAAATTGAAAGAGAATAAGGAGGTATTTCAACTAAATGCACAATCCTGGTAAGATTTTAAATCAGTAAAAAGGGTATCAGTGGGATTTTCACAATATTTAAATGAGGTCTATAGATTAGATGATCATAATATCCCAGTGCTCATTTCCTATTTTTTATCAGTGTCTGATAGTTTTGTCAGAAGTTAACATTTGAAGAATCTGGATTAAAGGCCAATGGCAGGGTTGCTTGGCCTCTGCGCAGTGGGCATTTGAGCTCAGAAAACTTTTGTCCTGAGGGGCTGCTGAGTGTCGCCGGGTGTTTTGCAGGTACAACTGACGTTTCCCAACTAGGTCCCAGAAATGCTCCCCTTTCTCAGTTGTAGCAAGAAAACCTGAATCGAAACTTTGCCCAGTATCTTTGGGAGCGAAGGCACAGAAGTTCCCCCGGTTGAGAACCCCTGGGATATAGGCATTCTCCACTCTACTTTTGCAACTCTTTGATAAGACTAAAAATATCTTAAAATGATTTTTTTTAATTTGTAAAAATGCCTCACCTAGTGCCAATCACATACTGAACACCAGCTATGAAGTAGTTCTCAGAATCTAGAGACTAGATTTCCATCTAGATTTCTATATAATCCTAATCCCACGTTTCAGTGAGGAATTCAATAAGTGCATTAAATTAATCGCAAATTTAATGAGAGATTTCTTTAAATGCAAAAAAAAAAAAAACCCTACTGGGTTTTGACACCTCCAAGTCTATATTTATCCTCCGAGCATCTAAACAATGTTGATTTGTGTGGCAGGTCAATTCTGTCTGCAATTTAATGCTTCTTAGTCCTCTGGGCTTCTTCAGAATACAAACCTTTTCTATTTGGGTTAATTTCACACTTAGAATCTCACTGAAACCTCATTATCCTTTTTTTGTTTTTTTTCATTTCAGGGATGCTAGGTGTGATGATAACAGGAAAATCTGTAATATTGTTTCACAGAACTTAAAATCCAGTATGATCTGCAGAAAAATAGAAGCAGAGTATGTATAAAAACAAGGCCTGCTACCCTTAGATTTGACATTTTAGACTGCAGTTTGACAGCTTGTCCTTGCTATTCATGTCACTCAGAACTGCCAGTTACCAGTTGTGATGGAGAAGCATGGTACTATATAAAAACAGACACACATCTAGTGACACAGAGAGCAGGGAGGGCGAGGGGTAGGCGGAAGGCAGAGAAGAGAAAGACAAAATCGGAAGACAGGAACAATGCTCTAAACTGAAAATGGGGAGAAGCAGATACAGCACAAGAGAAAGAGGAACACGGAGCGGTAGCAGAGAACAGTTCAAGAGCATGACGAAAGACTAGAGTGCAAAAACGAGGAGAAACAGGAGAGGAACAAAGAGATACTGTGAGAAAGAGAAATAGAAAGCGGAGTTTAATGACAAAGGAAGTAATGAATGACTGAGATTCTCTGAGTGTCCGTTGGTGACTTTGAGTTTGTCTAGGAAAGTATGCCCAGCATTGTGAGATACCAGAAAACAACAAAATATATGTAAACAAATTAAGGATCTAGGAATATCTTCTGTGTGAAGAAGACTTAATGGGAATGTACAATGTTCTTCAAATAGTCACAGGATTCCATTAGAGACATGGAAATGGAAGCAGTCTCTGCTTGCTCTCATGTTTCTTGGCAATAAGGGGTGGCTTATTGGGATAGTTACGAGGATTCACATGCAGACTTTCTAGTATTTGTGGTGTTCAACAACAGATTGAGCCTGGTCATGATTTCTCAAGCTTCTGATTCTGGGATGATATTTGTACTGCCAAATATCAGAGAAGAGCTTCTTCCTTCTGTAATAGGCAATAGAACCAGATACCCACTTACTTCATCTGACTGGGAAACCGAGGAGAGCAAATGGGGCTCACTTATACTTACTTGACAAGACATTTAAATCATGACTTTACTGGGAAAACCAGAACAGATGTCCTGGAAAGACTAACTGATTTCTGAGGATATTTCCATTGCCTTGATCCCAAGGCCCTAGTTTTTTCCTTTCTTTTTTTTTTTTTTTTTTTTGGAGAGATTTTCGCTATAGGGCGCGTGCGCTTGCCAGACAGACAGAGAGAGACATAGAGACAGAAAGCAAGAAATCACCCCCCAGGGGGGATGGTCACACCACAATCCCTTCTCCTCCATTCTCCTCTCGGAATCTTGGGCACGCATGCACACACGCCCAGTGTGAGTTCTAAGCCACCGTGTCCGGGACGCGAACCGCGGTCAACTACGTGGGAGTCCAGTGACATAGCCATTATGCTAACTGTTGGTTCCCCCTAGTTTTTTCCTTTGTGACTGGCCACTTCATTGGCATATTTCTCAGCTATTTGAAACTGGAATGGTAACCAAGTTTCTCCACGTATTATGAAGCATAAAAATGAATACAATAATAAAAGAAGTAATGTTTCCTTTGCCTTATTTTTTAGACTTTGTACTAAGTCCTGGGCAGTAAAAATGAAAGAAGAAATGTTTTTGATATTGACACCTGAATTCAAGGAAAAGATAATCATAACCTATAGTTATGACCGTGAAAGAATTCATGAAATCCTTTTTAAAGTTCATTCATTTTCTTTTTTCTTAGCTAAATACTCAATTGAAACTTGAATTTATTGAACCTGGAGAACCAAATATTAACTCCACTTTAGAGATGAGTAAACTTAATTTCCTTTTTTACTTTTCAAGAGAGATTTTTGCTTTAGGGTGCATGCCCTTGCTAGAGAGACAGAAAGTGAGAAATCACCCCCAGGGGCATATGAGTCAATCCCTTCTCTTCCGTGAGCATGCACACATGTATATAACCTGTGTGTTTCAAGCTCCAAGTCTAGGACTTGAACCACAGTGGTCTACATGGAGTCCAGTGATGTAACCATTATGCCATCTGCCAGTCCCAAGTAAGCTTAATTTTCAAGAGATTATATAACCTGCTTAAGAACTTAACAGTGGCATTGAAGTGTCAGAGTTTCATAAAGATGTTTTCCTTTTGTGCGTCATGTATGATCTCCATTTAACTACAGTTACGTGTTATAAAAACAAGTGTGCCTATTTAAGGACCTTTACTGATCAAATTCTTAAATTGAACTACAACTTGATTTTTAGCAAATCCTCTCTGATTAAAAAAAAAAGAAATTATCTCTTGAATAACATAAGGAACGTGTGTTTATATAAACACATTTCTGTAACAGTATAGAGGGAGACCACAACAAAATGACTGGCAGAATTGGGACTTAAATCAGTGTTCTGTCTACACTGACAGTTACTTACATTAAACCACTCACTTTTACCACACTGACAGCTACTTGCATTAAACCACTCAATTTTACTGATTATGATGGAGAGTTGCAATAATTTGCAGGTTAGAGCGGATGGGTTCCAGGTTCTGGGAAACAAAAGGCAATGAGATCTCAGCAGGAGTGTCCAATTAACAGGCACTCCCTTGGGTAAATCAGTTATGCAACAGATTAATACAAAAAAAAAAATCCCAAACCAACACCATTTAAAATAAGTACTTTCAACCATCTACAAAATTTAGGCTGTTCCAATCATCATTCTGCTACATACAAGAGCTTGAAGGAAACTTAATCATTGACATTTTATCCCCTCACCCTCGGCTTTGTTTTCTATTACGATAACTTACTTTAAAATAGTTCTATATATAGTCTATATTCACTCTCTCTTTGCAATTATGACTACTCCTAGAATAGAGAGAGATCTAAACCACCCAAAGCACATAGGCTGCCATGGGGGAAGAAGGACATGCTGGTTCAAAAAAAGGGAAGAGCAAGCTGGCAGTGACATCTAACGGGTGCTCTCCATGCCTGTCATCTTCAGGCCACACAAGATAAGGTGCTTAGCAACATGGAGATACAAAAAATATACTCGACAGCTTTGTATTTGTCCTGTGGTCTCTGACTTTTGAGGATAATTATGATTTTTTGAACTGTTTTAGTGTAAAAGTGAATGGCGTGGGGCTGGACAGTAGCAGGCTGGTAGAACAAGATGTGCTCTAAAAAAAAATAAAGAAAGAAAAGAAAAAAATTAAGGAAGATAGCCATTTTAAGCTCCAATGTCACTGTCTGTAGTGATTGTGACAATACTGGATGCTTCACAATGTATGTGGTCATAGCCATCTGTGTTATCAAATTAACAAAACATGCTGAATTATTTTATGATCATCTCTCAATCTGGGAGTTCTCATTGCAGT
The DNA here is from genome assembly GCF_000334495.1 of Tupaia belangeri chinensis. Lineage (NCBI taxonomy): Eukaryota > Metazoa > Chordata > Mammalia > Scandentia > Tupaiidae > Tupaia > Tupaia belangeri. The sequence continues at coordinate 5,007,083 of NW_006159608.1, read as the reverse complement.
AGGCTATAGTAAGGAAGAACTTACATTTGTTTATTTGTTTAACTTTCACTGGCGATTTAGAATAAGGCTTCAAAACTGTATAGAAATTAAATATAATCGTTTTCTCAAATATGAAATTCCATTGAAAATAAATATAGGGAAAAATAAATTTGCTGTTTTGTAGTCAGCTGTCGTATTCAGAAATGTAATGCATCAAATATGTTCAAATGAATCAATATCCCCTCTGTATGACTTGTGTATAAATCAGAATGTATGATCCAAATATGGCATACTGTGACCAAAGTGAATACAGAAGAGAAAGAGGTATTAGAGAAATAAACATTTCTCTTTCAGAATGGCTAGCCATTAATTTTAATGAAAAGATTTAAAAATGCAGGGCAAGAGAAACTTTTGCATAGAAATGATAACTTGCTCTTCCTTAAAAATTCAGTATGGCAGTGAATTCTAAAATTACGGTCAAGTTTTGTTCATAGCCACTAACAAGGAACTTCAGTTTTTAAAGTACATTTATAGGTATACAGCATCTAAAACCAGAAAAGACTAAAGCAAATCAGTTAGTAGAGACTCCAGATTATACAAATATGAGGCAAGGTTATCTCGTAACTGTTAGAGAGCTAGTTAGCAAGCAGCAGAGCTCCCATCCCAGCTAGGTGAAGAGTGCTAGCAAATTGTATTGCACACCTCTCTCTCTGCTAATTACAAATCTACGTCAATTGTACCCTTAGAAGGTGGCTATATTTAATGAACAAAAATTTAAAAATGTCCAAAAAAAAAAAGAATTGCATTAAAACAAGGAGGGACCAGCAGGTGGTATAGTAGTAAAAGTGCTGGACTCCCACATGGCTGATTGTGGTTTGAGTCCTGGACCTGGCAATTTAAAAATCCCACTGGGTTTATGTTGTGAGTGCCCAAAATCCTAGAAGACTGGAGGAGAAGGGTTTGTGGCTCAGGCATCCCCCCTCTGGACTGATTTCTCACTTTCCCTCTCATTCTCTTTCTGTCTCTCCAGGGAGCACATATGCCTTATGACAAAGAAAGAAAAGAAAAAAATTAAGGAAGATAGCCATTTTAAGCTCCAATGTCACTGTCTGTAGTGATTGTGACAATACTGGATGCTTCACAATGTATGTGGTCATAGCCATCTGTGTTATCAAATTAACAAAACATGCTGAATTATTTTATGATCATCTCTCAATCTGGGAGTTCTCATTGCAGTAGGCTATAGTAAGGAAGAACTTACATTTGTTTATTTGTTTAACTTTCACTGGCGATTTAGAATAAGGCTTCAAAACTGTATAGAAATTAAATATAATCGTTTTCTCAAATATGAAATTCCATTGAAAATAAATATAGGGAAAAATAAATTTGCTGTTTTGTAGTCAGCTGTCGTATTCAGAAATGTAATGCATCAAATATGTTCAAATGAATCAATATCCCCTCTGTATGACTTGTGTATAAATCAGAATGTATGATCCAAATATGGCATACTGTGACCAAAGTGAATACAGAAGAGAAAGAGGTATTAGAGAAATAAACATTTCTCTTTCAGAATGGCTAGCCATTAATTTTAATGAAAAGATTTAAAAATGCAGGGCAAGAGAAACTTTTGCATAGAAATGATAACTTGCTCTTCCTTAAAAATTCAGTATGGCAGTGAATTCTAAAATTACGGTCAAGTTTTGTTCATAGCCACTAACAAGGAACTTCAGTTTTTAAAGTACATTTATAGGTATACAGCATCTAAAACCAGAAAAGACTAAAGCAAATCAGTTAGTAGAGACTCCAGATTATACAAATATGAGGCAAGGTTATCTCGTAACTGTTAGAGAGCTAGTTAGCAAGCAGCAGAGCTCCCATCCCAGCTAGGTGAAGAGTGCTAGCAAATTGTATTGCACACCTCTCTCTCTGCTAATTACAAATCTACGTCAATTGTACCCTTAGAAGGTGGCTATATTTAATGAACAAAAATTTAAAAATGTCCAAAAAAAAAAAGAATTGCATTAAAACAAGGAGGGACCAGCAGGTGGTATAGTAGTAAAAGTGCTGGACTCCCACATGGCTGATTGTGGTTTGAGTCCTGGACCTGGCAATTTAAAAATCCCACTGGGTTTATGTTGTGAGTGCCCAAAATCCTAGAAGACTGGAGGAGAAGGGTTTGTGGCTCAGGCATCCCCCCTCTGGACTGATTTCTCACTTTCCCTCTCATTCTCTTTCTGTCTCTCCAGGGAGCACATATGCCTTATGACAAAAACGAAAAAAAAAAAAAAGATCGTTTGTCCCAGGTGGTGCATCAGTTGTGTGCCACTCTGCAATGCTGAAATCCCCAAGGAAGACTGGGGTTTGGTTCCCAGCTTGGCACACACATGTGCTGGGATCCTAGCTGGCTGGGGAACCTGGGGGAGAATCATGCCTTGGGACCACATTGAGCTATTGCACGTGCTTTTCTTTCTCTCTCCCAATAAATAAATAAAACATACAATATAATCCTGGCAAGCACACTTTATGCTTTGGGGTATATTTATAATAAAATTATTCATTTATATGAAATTCAAATTTAACTGGGTGCCCTTTGCTTCATCTACCAACCTCCTACAATAGGGAGTTCCAAGTGCAGGAACTGTGGACACCACTCGGTCAGCATAGGAAGTCTAAGCTCTCTACCTTCACCTTCATGCGGCCTCTCTCTGTTAGTGACTTTCACGATCCCCCAGTTGCCTGGGGGAATCTGTCTGTCTGGCATCTTGACTACTTTCTTCCTTGTTCCTCACTATCAATTACCAAACTAAATGTATCCCCAGTCTCCGTTCTCATTGTTGCTTAGCTTAGTCGTTTGCCTTTGCCTTCATAACTGCAATGGCTGACTGATTGGTTTATCTGCCCTTAGTCTCACCTCCTTCATCTACTTACGGCTTTATAATTAGGAAAAGAAAGATAAAAATTACAAGTCTGATGTTCCTTTTAACGCTCTCATAGACTTCGATGCTCTCGTTAGTGACAAAGGCGGGTCGGCAGCATTTCCAGTCAAGGCCATTTACCGTCCGTCCCCTGCTCGCCACTTTCAGCTCCAAGTCTTTCAAAATCCCCTTGCCGTCTACACTCTGACCCGTGAGTTTTCTGATCACTGTCCACTGCCAGCTTTGGTAAATACAGTTGAATTAGGCATAGCTATGCCCATTTCTTTAATATTGCCCATGTTTAACTTTCTATTACAATTGAAGTCATTGCAACCGATTAATGTGTTATAAAGCCTAAAGTATATACTACCTGGTCTTTTATGAAAACTTTGGTTACCCTTGTTTCAGATAAACCAATTTTTTGGTAATGCTGTTTAACTCATTATCTTCTCTACCGCCATTAGGCCGAAATGAATCATCTCTGTCAAAATAATCTTTCTTTTCACATAAAGCACTGTAATTTTCAAAAATTCTCACTGTTAATTCTCTTTACACTTTAACAATAGACTTCTGCTGCCACAAAACCTCTGATTCGCCAGACTGGTATAAGGCACCCATCCTCGGGTTGGCTTGGACGTTTCCTCCCAGCACCTTTGCTATATTTCCCGAATATTTATATTCATATAACTTTCCCTGTTGACCCCATAACATGTATGCCTTTTCCTGTTCTAGTCTTCGCACAGAGGTAGCATGAACTAGGTGCTTATTCTCGATTTTAAGATGAGTGTTAATAAAGCAGCAGCAGAATCTTGAATCCAGATGTTCAGAATCCCAGTAAAGAGCTATTCCCATTTTTCTAAAATTCTTAATTCTTCTTCAATCAGTAGATTTGCTTTAAACTTTTAAATATATATCTAATATATATTCATTATTGTCACTAGAATTTATTTGAGAGTCAATGTCTGAAGTAAAGAATTATGCCTAATGGGGCACTAGCAGATGGGATAACGGTTACATTTCTGAATTCCCACATCATCACCCATGGTTCGAGTCCCGGACTCGGCAACTTGAAGCTCACACCAGGAGAGCGTGCAAGTATGCCCAAAATCCGGAGAGGGAAATAGAAGAGAAGAGATCGTGGCATGGCCCTCCCCACAGGAGGTGGTTTCTCACTTTCTGTCTTTCTGTCTCTGTTTCTCGGCAAGTGTATATATCCTCTCTTAAAAAACAAAAAAAAGAACTATGCTTAATGGGTTAAGATAATTCTCTGTGTAGTTAATATCCAGGATTCAGAGTCAGACAAAAGAGTCTTGGAGTACTGAAGAATGTGACTCGAAATCAAGGTGAGACCAGCTGGGGGAGCACTGCTAAGACTGCGCCATGGGCTGGGTCCTCACAGAGCCCAGTTGGGTTCTTAGTCCAACCTAAACGCCAGGAGCAGTAGAGTACACCTGTAATTCCAGGGACTCGGGGAGGCTGAGACAAGAGGGCTGCAACAGTGAAATTCGGTTAATCAAACACAAAAGCAAAACCATCAAAACCAATAAACAGGGGTCGAGATACCTCACAGCAGCCTGAGAATATTCGTTCTAGAACTAATTTTCTATCTGCTTTCTCCTGTTGCTATTTGTTCTGTTTATTTTTATTGTTGTGATTTATTTTGTTTTAGTTTGTTTTTCTGCTTATATTGATGCAGTTGGTATTATATGGAATGGAATTGTTGTTTGTCAATACACATATTTATTAAATGTGCAAGTAAAATTACACCATTGAAAGACTTGAATTAAACTTTTTCAAATGTCTTTTCTCTGAAAAGAAGGTATAGATATTATTATTGTCATCATAAGAAATCCTATCTAAAATTTATACAGTTTTAATAGATATTTAAGTATATTTAAATTGCAAAGGCAACCACACACAAGAAGTAGACAATATTTTTATTATTAAAAATGAGGGGCACCAGCAGGTGACACAGAGGTTGGAATGGCTGAGTTCTACATGCTGTCTTGCTGGCTCATGATAGTTAGCGATAGAGCCAGGAAAATTACATTTTTCAATTCCTATGTTAGCATTCCTTTGGAAAGACAGCGGCATACTTCCAGTCTTGTCTGATGGCTATGTTACATTTCTTGCTTTCTCTCCCAATGTAGATAGGAAGGACCTGGATCATCTGGACCTGCTGCCATGGGTTACACTGAACCAGAGTCCAGCAAATGTGGCTCACAAAGGTCAGGTAGAAACCTTTTAGGCTTTCCAGGCCATAGAATCTTGGTTACAGCTATTAAACACCACCACTGAGCAGCCACACACCTTATTAAATTAATAGATGCGTCTGGGTCCTAGCAAAACTTTGTACGCTAAAGCGGAAGGCAGGCAGCTGCACTTGGCTGGGGAGAGCAGTCTTTATGTCTCTGCATATGCTGATGATATCTTATTGATTTGATCTGGTGTCACCAAATGGAAAGTACTCTGGATGCACTGAAAAGATGGATACGCAGCAGGGGAGGGATATTAAAGCTTTAGGGGCCTGATAGGTCTATAAAATTGGGGGGGATCTAGAAGTTTGGGTTCACTTGGACATGTCTTTGAAGGTAAAGTCCAGGGTACCTCATCTTCCTACAAATAAGAAATTGGCACGGGCTTGGATGGCTGTTTGGATGTCGTGGACAGCATGTGCCATTTTCAGCATGGAGCTCTGAGTCATTCATTTCGATGAATCATGAGGTGGGCAGTTCTGAGTGAGTTTGGAGAAACAAGGCCGCTGCAGTACATTCAGAAAGTGACTCAAACGATCACGCTCAGGGGGCAGGCATATCATGTTGTACTCATGGCGGGGGCCCAACATGCTCACTTTCTCACAAGCCTCTACAGGAGAGTCACAATGCAGACTCCCAGAGTTCCAAAGTAAGGCTGCCTTCTCTGCACAGAGCACTAGAAACTTTTGCAAAGCACCTTTGGACAAACTTCTGGACCTCAGTATGAACCATGTACTAGACTATGATCCAGAGATTAGGCATACCCATTCTGAGCTCAGTATTGTAGGACATTAAATCGATGTCATTTATTATAAAAATGGTACTTTGAAAATTGGGCAGGGCATGAAGTTATAGGTCTTTAATACAAATGGGTGTCCCAGGTCCCTGTATCACTATAATCTCTTGCATCAATGTCATTCTTAACTTGTACCTAAGGCCTTGTTGGTCTTTCTCAAGGATGAGCTGACGCTGAGAGAATAACCTGGCCTTTCTTTATGGATGGATCAACTGAGTATTAATATGAGCAGGAAATGGACAGCGGCTGAAGGACAGCCCAGTTATGAATATTCTACCCTAATGAGCAGATCTTGAATAATTCACTGTTCATCAATTTGGTAGGCAGTCTACTCGTGGTAATACATAGGGGGAGTCAGCAGGCGGCATGGTGGGTAAGGTGCTAGATTCCCACGTGGTCAACTGTGTGTGGTTTTAGCCTAGGACCTGGTGGCTTGCTTTCTCATTTTCTTTTTTTTTCTCTCTCTCTCTGTCCCTCTCTGGTGAGTGCATGTGCCCTATAATAAATTAATAATAATAATAATAATAATAGTAAATTAAACTAAATAAATAATTTTAAAAGAATACTACATAGAATAGACTCCTGGAATGCTCAGACAAGAAGCCATTTTAAATCTGAGGTGTGGCCTGGCATGTTAAGGAAAGTATGCTCTAAATCATGTCTTCTAGACTCCCAAAAAATTTAGACAAGGTAGGACAACCTCTGTTCTCTCTCTGTCTCTGTCTGTCTGTCTCCCACATTTTCTTTCTTTAAATTATTTATTTATTTATTTAAATTTTTAAACCACTTCTTCTCATCTGGGGCCTTTTCTTTCTCTCGCTAATTTCAGAAGCTATTTTAAATCTGAGGTGTGTCTTGGTGTGTTTCGAGTGTGTGCTAGTGTGCCACATGGTTTTTGTTTTTTACCTTTAAAATTTTTTTTTTTACCTTAAAACATTTTTTTTTGCTCTCTTTGATTGTTTCTGTCTAGTTTTTTTCTTTTCAATTTGCTTTTATTTTGAATAACCTTACTTTCCCACTCTGCTCTTCACTCTCCATGCACTGAACGTCTAGATAAGCCTAGGTGCACAGTAGTCAAGCACCTGAATACTTTTAGAGTCACAGAAATCCTCAATGTTTATTGACCCTCCTGCTTTAAGGAAGAAATTTCTTTCTATAACTCTGAATGCATAATATCTCTTTCTGTGGATGCCACATTTCAAAGCACAGTAGAGGAGAGGTTTTGTCACAGAATGACCAGAAATCACTGCAGAGGTACAAGAAATAAAAGAAACCAAGAAAATATCTCTCCCCTCAGGGAAAAGAACAATCCCTCATCATCTACAGTAGAACTTGTGGAAATGGAAATGTCTGATAAAGAATTCAGAATACTCATAGTGACAAGAGGAAACGAGATCCAAGAGCTGAGAGATGATGAACTCCAGAAGACGCAGGAGAAAAGAGACAATGAGTTCCAGGAGGTGCGGGAGTTCTTGGATGATCTGAAAGAATCAGACGGAGCTATTAGAGATGAAGGCTACAATGCAGGAAATCAAAACCTCCCTTGAAAGTATTAAAAGCAGATTAATCCATGCAGAAGATCAAATCTCGGATGTTGAAGACAAAACCTCTGACCTAGTAATGAAAAGACAAAAAAAAAAAAAAACCCTGAAAAAATAATCCCCCCAAATGAAAATACTATAAGAGAAATACTAGACACCATTAAGTTCCCAGACATCTGGATAATTGGTATCTCAGAAGGTAAAGATACTAATAAGGGCATTGATAATCTATTCCATGAAATCCTGAAAGAAAACTTTCCAAATCTATAGAGGCATTCCTAAAAGAATTTGCCAATACCAGATCTGCTCTTCAAGAAGTTCTGAAATGAGTGCTCTACAAGGAAAACTAAAGACACACACATACAGAAATAAAAGAACAAGAATAACCAAGAAAATTACCAACTTAACGCTAGGGACAAGAAATATCAATAATGTTGAATGTTAACTTTCAGAATTTAAAAAGAAAAATCGGACCACAGTAACACTGCAAACTCAACAGAAGAGAGATTGAACACAAGACTAAAGTGGTGAAATAGAATTTTATGATTTTTGAGAAAAATATTACTGATTTTTTTACTATGCTTTGTTTCCCCAATTTAAGGATTTTGCTTTCTTTTGAGCTATTAATAGGTTCAGAAATTTGTTAAAATGTTTTTTCTTCTTGTTTGTTTGTTTATTTAAATGAAAACATAAACTTTTCTTCTTCCCTGATCCCTCTGGAATTGGAAAATATTTAGGAGTATTCTTATTTTGTGGCAGAACAGTTATTTGAATAAGTTCAACAATGCTTGCTGCATCAGAAATTGGAAATACTCATTATTGGACAGGGCTTTGACTGGAATGTCATATCCAGAGATTAATCAGAAAACTGTGGGACTAAGGTAGGTCTCAAGTAAGCCCACAGAAGCTCTTGGAAAGATGGCTTGCCACCATAAACAGTTCTGCCTGGCAGAGTTGTTGTAGAGTGCCACGGAATGAACGACCACCAAAGCCGGATTAAGTTTAAAGGGAGTCTTCATTAGCTGGCCAGCGACTACAGTCTGAGGCTGGAGGAGTGGGGAGAGGAGCACCAAGAGTCAGAACAGCAGCCCCGACCTAAGTCTGAGTAGTCTTTTTATAGGCGGTCAGTTACCAGTGGTTTCCCAGCAAACAGTTACAGAAGCTGAATCAAGCAGGTTAATTATTTCTGAGGGGACTGGGGTTTCCATGTAAGCAATTACATTGCTAAACAAAAGGGTTTCGGGCAAGTTAGCAAAGACAGTAGCAGGTACAGGATGTCATCCCAGATATGGTTTTCTGTATGGCTAGCACAAGGTATTTTCTCAGAAGGAAAGCAAGCAGGTTTACAGAAGCAGACAGCCATGTTAGGGTAAGGGAACAAAATAGACAATTAGTTGTTCATTTGCAAGATCTAATATTCAGACTTCCACAGAGAGGATTAGAGAAGCTATATGAAAGAATTTGTACCATAAAATAACCTGGGTTTTTCCAGCCCATCATTGTAATCAGTAGAAATAGCTAAAAAGCAGCCACAACCACAGGTTTATCTTGAGGAAGACCTTGAAGGAAGAAAAAGAGATTGATCTTTGCTAGCAGATGGTATATCACAGAATACTTGGTAGGCAGGGCTGAATTGAGAAGGTTTATGTATGACTTGTGTGCTGGGCATTTGCTTTTCAATAGTTTGAGTAGTTGACATCCAAATATTTTCTCAAAAGTATTTAAAACCATACTGTCTTTGTACTTATAGAATCACATAATTATAACAAATATTTTGAACATTGTCTTTAAAATGCTGTTTTTAGAAATTTTGAAAGTCATTTATTAACTGTCAAGAACTATGGAGTCTGAGCAAAAGTTTTTTGATACGTAAAATAAATGTTTGTGGGGAAATGTAAAAATAAATACATCATTTTAAAAAGGAAAATAACCGATGTTTAATACATTTTTAAAAAAGGAAACAGAGATATTCTTTAAGCAGTGGCAAATTATGTCCTATAAAAAATTAGAGATTTTGTTTAATGAAATAATACAATTATCGCAAGATGCTTGGGGATGGATCTGTGAATTTGGGACCGGAGTATTTTTCTCCACGGTCAATGCTCACCAGAAAGAACATTCGCCTCAGCAGAAATGCTAACCAACTTATGAACAGGGTGAATGGCTCCAGTGAGTGTCAGCCAGTCTTCACTTCATGCCTTGTACAACATGCTCATAAAATGAGTGGATATATTGATAGCTGTTCATAGGTCCAATATTATGAGCTTCCTTCATTAACTACATTATAATATTGCAAAGCTGATGTCATACCTACCATCAGCAAAGTCAAAAGCTGAGCTGTTGCAGTGGTATTGAATAAAAAGATCCATCAGCCTCTTACAGACAAGTTCATTACACGAGAAATCTACTACACGTACAGGGTCAGCAACTTCTCACAGGAACTGGCATGTTTTCCGTATCAGGTGTTGACCATCCCTAAAAGTTCTGTTGAAAGTCATTCCACACCCTCTTTGCATGTTCTGTGTATTACTCACTCAATGGTTTTCTACTACAACTGCTTGAGAATTCTTGCCTAAGGGTTTTAATCTGCTCACTGAAATGGGCATGTCCCTCACAGGACATACTGGCAGTATCAGTGAGTTAGCAATGCAGAAAGCATCACTTAACCAATCACTAACAGAACTTGGTGCCTGAAAACTTTAGCTTTCTTTCTTCTTGTATGGGAAATTTCTGGTTTGCACTTCATGATTTTCTAGAGTCTCTAGCAAGATGAAAGCCCAATGTCTCACAATGATTGCATTCAATTAGCACAAATTAAATTCAATTTATTGACTATTTTATTAGCACATATTTTATTGACTATTTACTTCATTCTCTGTATTACTTCTCAGTTCTCCTCTCATAGTTCCTGAAATTCCTCTACAAATATATTTTTTGCCCAAAACCTTGGATCAATTCTTTATAATGTAGAATTTCTACCTTAATACATTTCAATTATAAAATGGATAATTAAACCAATCTACATATTTGAATCTAAAATGATTTGTTTAAAAAATTCAATATTAGCTCACTGAACAAAGATTTGGTAACTTATATTTTTATTATATTGAGCAATGCATAGATTAGTTATTTTAGAGACAAATCAAAGTAAAAAAAATTAGGAGTCCTTAATAGAAGAATATAAAGCATATAACAATATGGAGAGAAGAGAAGAAAAAAATAAGACAGAAGGAAGACAGAGATGAGAAGGAAAGAGAGAGAGACTCAGTCCATAGGTCAGGGAAGATACTATAACTGAAACGCTGAGACAAATACATCAAAGACTGAGAAGGTGGCTTTAGGTTTCAAGACAGGCAACATAAAGAACATAACATCCCAAAGAGGAAGCATGTGAAAAGTGCAACAAGAAAGTGCTGTCCAGAAGAGTAGAGAGCAATCGTACCATTCTTCTGCATTTATCTGTTTAGAAACAAAGAGGAGCCATTGATGAATTTATTATTATTACACCTTATTCTTCACCTTTGAATCATGTTCAGACAGCATTTCTACTAGAAGATACATGAGTCCTCAAAGCTGAACCAACAAAGACACTTCTGAACCTGTTAGATTTTTTTTTTTTTTGGAGAGGTTTTTGCTATAGGGAGCATGTGCTCGCCAGACAGAGAGAGAGAGACAGAGAGACAGAAAGCGAGAAATCACCCCACAGGGTGAAATCACCCCACGCCGCAATCCCTTCTCCTCCATTCTCCTCTCAGGGACTTGGGCACACATGCACACGGGCCCGGCATGAATTTTAAGTCACCAGGTTGGGACTTGAACTGCGGTTGACTACGTGGGAGTCCAGCGACATAGCCATTACGCTACCTGCTGGTCCCAAAACTGTTAGATTTTTAAAGTAAGTTTTATTGTGAATGTTTGAGGTCTATAACATGATGTTATAAGATACATACATTTACATAGATCCACATAGGTCCATATAGATAGTACACTGGTTATTCTAGTGAAGCAGATTAACATGTCTATCACCTCAGAGTTACATTTTTTTTGTGACAAGAGCAGCTAAAATTTATTAACAAAACATCCTAATAGAATACAATTTTCTTAACATTTTCCCCACTGATTTGGTACCTTAGAGCTCTAGACCCATTTACTCTAAATATCTGATATATAATATCATTCAACCAACATCTCTTCAACCATCCCTCCCCCAACCCAAAGTGGTAACCATTCACTGTCTCTGTGTATGTGTGCTCTCCTCCTACTGCTTTCTTCTCCTTTCCACATACTAGGGAGAACATGCAATATTTGTCTTTCTGCATCTTGCTGTGTCATTTAGCATAACGTTCTACATGTCCAACCATGTTGTGGCAAATGGCAAGATCTCCTTGTTTAAGACTGAATCATGAAAATTTTATGAGGTAGCAATATGAACAGAAGACTAATGCTTCAAGGTCAGATGCATATCTACAACTTCTAAATCTCTGTGACCTCTTTTGAGCCTAGGTTCTAAATGAAACACACTTTTGATCATTTCTGTTAAAACATTGGTTTTATGTTTGTTTTTAATGCTCTTGCATGCATTTTGGAAAACAAGATTTTTGGATTGTATGGCTGTGTGTTGATCACGGTTTCACAGGAGGAAATCTTCACCTTATACTGTTTTCCTAGAAATAGGAATGCCTTTTAATCCTTCCACCTCTCCAGGAAATGTTGGAGCAGATTCTTTCTCTCTTCTTCCTACTTATCACTCAGTACTTCCTCCAACATGGGCGGACGTACTGGTATGTGCACAGGTTGAGTATGTATTTCCTATGTACTGATCTGAGTTAGATTTAGTGTGTGTGTCTGCCTTTAGTGGTCTCTGAAGGAGTCTACCCTTATGCTGAGCACAACTCCCAACTTACTTCTGCTGTACTGTAATAGGATCCCTGTCACCCTTTTGAATTTCTGTCTACAACAGAACTCAATTCATGGGAGAGGTGGTGGAAATCCTCATTCTTACTTAAAGTGCAGGCTGAAGTTTTCTGACTGAGATACATAGCACACAAATTGGATTATGTGTTTTGATGTCTGCCCAGCTTCTATATGTATGTCAGTTGGTCCATGATCTGGGGCAGAAAAAGTGGTGTTATTAGATTCCTCCAAATTTCAGTGCTGTAGTTTTCATCTTCATTTGGACAGTCATAAGAACATTTTGTCATTCAAGCGCAATGTACATTACACATACTAGCACTGAGAATGATAGAGAAAGAGCAATGAAGGCCTCAACTCACAGCTAGAAAACCCAGACTTAGAAATCTTGGACTCCTGCATGGTGAACCACAGTTGGATTCCCAAACCCAGCAGTTTAAATCTCATGCTGGTCACATGTACATGTGTACCCAAGATCCTGGGGAGAGAATGAGAGAGAAGGGATTGTGGCATGGCCACCTTTCCTGGGGTTGCAGTCTCACTTTCCCTCTCACTGTCTCTGTCTCTTTCTCCAGTGAGCATACACACCCTAGGGTAAAAACATCCAAAAAAAGAAAAGAAATCTTAAATGACTTGTCTAAGGTCACAGATTGAAGAAATTTGGGGAAGAGCCAGGACCAGAACAAAGGTCTACTGATAATCATCTCAGAACATTTTTTACATAATCTGACTTCCTTTCATTAAATATTTACTTAATAAAGGAAAGAATACAGCATAACAATTATAACAACAACAACTGGTTTTTTGAAAGATACTATTGTACGAATCCATCTGACATTAAGAGAAGAGAGCATCTTTGCAAACCTTTCACACAAGCTTTTTCTGCTGTGCATTATGTTGTATGAGGTATAGTCATATATAAGATTGTGCCGGTTGGTAATAAAGTAGACTTAAAAAAACAAAAAGGAGAAAAATAAAAAATGGACAATTTCATCAAAAGCCTGACAGTTTATTTTGGGATACAGGCAAGGAAACAAATCAATACACTACCAACCATATGGTACCTGATACTATCAACTTCCAGGGACAGCTTTAGGCAAACACAAATGAGTAGGCAGTGGAATTTCTCTGGAGAATTTGAGAAGGCATGATAGAGCATTGAGTTGGGATTTTGAGGTATCTAAGGACAATTTTGATAGATGATGTGTAAAGAAGTTGAGGAACAGAGATAAGAACAGGCAGGAAGCGGGAAAAATGAGGAATTAGGCATACCGATGAACGCGGGGAAAGTGAAGGACTGAGAGGGTTGTCAGCTGGCCCATTAGGGGAAAAAGAAGGAGGTAATTATTGGTAGACACATGTGTGAGCAAAATCTAGGACAGGCTGGTTCCTATTTGAGACTCATCAACAGCTCCAAAGGTTATGTGGGAACCTGAATAAAAATAAGATATCTTATTAAGGCCCGGTTTTGATAATGTCACACCCTGGCTTTAAAGTTGTAGTAGCTCTCTCGGTCTCTGGATAAAGTCCAACTTCCAGGCCTGTCCACTTTTAGGCCTGCTCAATTTTCCAACAATATAAAAGATTCTAGAAAAAGAAAGTGCCTCTTTGTGCAGTAAATTCTCTTTTCCTTCCCAATTGCCACCCTCAAATGTTCTCGTGGTAGTTTTCTTATGACTGTTGCTGTCTCCCAGTTACACTGGATTCACTCCCATTGATATTTACCACATAGTTGAAATGTCGTCTCATTCATACAACTTTTCTACCATGCATTGACATTTCCTCCTCCTCTAAGCAACTATAGCTCCTTACTATAACTTTTTTTTTAGTTAGGAACATACTTTATTTTACCTCATTTTCTTGCATGTGTGTGTGTATGTGTTTGTGTGAGTATGGAGTCATTTTTCCCACTATGTTATTTATTCTTGAAGGAAGGATATATGTAAGTTTCTACTCTGTATTATTTTATTTTTTTCTATGCAAGAGAGATCATTTTGTTCTAGGGCACGTGCACTCACCAGAGAGACCGAGAGAGACCGAGAGACAGAAAGTGAGAAATCACTACCCCCAGGGGAAATGGCTCTGCCTCAATCTCTTCTCTTTCATTTTCCTCTTGGGATTTTGACATACGGTCAAATTTTAAGCTGTCAGATCCAGGACTCGAACCACAGCTGACTCTGTGGAAGTCCAGCAACTTAACCAATATGCCGTCCGCTGGCCCCTCTACTCTGTATCATCTATTGCAGCTAACATACATATTAGTAAAGATTCTTCGTTCCTGAATATAAATGCGTATTTCTCTACAAATAAGAGTCCAGCTTTTAAGTAGAATTCATTAAGAAGAGGAACCATTTTGAACTAAATGCCCAAGGAACCGAGAGGTCAATCTCTACCTTTTTTCTCTCTCTACCTTTTTTCTCTTTCTTTCTTTTTTCTCTTTCTTTATGTCATCTCTCTTTTTCTCTCTCTCTCTTTCTTTTTTTCTCTTTCTCTTCTTTCTTTATTTCTTTTCTTCCTTTCTTTCTTTTTTAGAAATCAATAAAAAGAAGATGGATGAGAATCTATTTGACTGTTAAATCTACTATGAAATTATTATATTAACGGCTCACATTAAAATAACCCCTTTCCCGTCTAAAGAGTTGAACAGTTACATACAGTATCTCATTTAGAGTTTGACAGTGACTCTGATAAATGTGAATTATCATTATCGTTTTCGAAGGTAGAAACAGCATCTCACATAGGTCAATTAGTTGGCTCACAGAGATACGCATCTTTTGCCAAGACTCAAATCCCAATCCTCTGAATACAATACACTAAACTAAATGCCTTCCTCAAAAAAGAAAACAAAACTGATTTGACCAAAACATTTCAGGCTCCTTTCTTTTTTTGGTTAGAATATAACAGCAAGTCAATAATCTCAGGATTATACTTTTACCCATTTTTCACAATTCATAGGACTTAAGAGAATTAACAGGGGCCAGACAGTGATAAAATGTGATGCTCTGAGAAGCTGGCACAGGTGAGAATGCTTCAGGTTCCATGTCTGGGGAGCTCCCTACACACATGCATGCCCATGACCTGAGGAGGACTAGGGTCAGCAGTGGATTGCTATATACTGTTAGGAGTACTGCATCTCTGTTTTCTCAGTAGCAAAAGAAATAAGTAAACTGAGAAAGAAAAAGTCTTAATAATAGCTGACTTCTAGTGAAGGCTTACTATATATTATCTTTCTAAGCACTGCTCTTGATCCCTATTTTGTAGGTGAAAACACCAAGAAATAGAGAGGCCAAGTAACTCCCATAGCCAAAGAATCCTGGATCTAGAACTCCAGCAAAATTTTTTAGATCTAAGCCTGTTTATTTCACTGTGTTATGCTGTTTGGAGAGAAGATTCAGGGAAGGGTGAGGAAGCAAAGGCAGAGAAATAAAGGATGGAAAGAAGGAGGGAGGGAGGGAGGGAGGGAAGGGAATATGGTGTGTGGCAAGGAGGCATCAACTTCTCCAATTTCTAAGAGCTAAAGCTTCTCAGTGACTAAATCCTTTCCTGGAGATAACATATGTACTTAGAGGGCCTCATAAAATGTGTTAGGACACAGGGAAACTATTTAGAACAGCACTCAGTAGACAGAACATTTATGACTTCCACGTCAGGGGAACAAATGACTCGGAAACACAAACTGAAATGTCGATGCCAACGCTAAACTTATAAATTCCCTCCTGTGCAGATCCTTGTATAATTTCTATTTCATTCTTCTTGAGACATATAGGGTTATTCTCAAATTCATTACCTTTCAATAACAAACTGTACAGTTATACAAATACTTTGTAAATGTCGTCTGGGATCATGTAATTCCTTTAGGGGTATATGGGAAAACCCTCTGTGTACTTGATTTACAAAATGCAGATGGTTAGTAAATCTCCAATTGTTATTGATGCCTCATAACATCTTTCTCAGCACCCTAAAGAGAGTGGCATAATTCTTTAAGACATAATATTACACTTAGGAATTGCTCTAAAAGATCATCAATCTTTTGTGCATGACTCTGAGCACTCAGCTAGTGTTAAATAAACCATGACTAGAAATGAAATACAAAAGACTTTGAGTGATTTCTGCAAAATGCTCTCCATTTGCCAATTATGTCCTACCATATTTCATTTTATCAGTTCTTCATTATTCTTGGCTAAAAATGCAGTTATGACAAATAGTGTATCTCTAAGGAAGTTTCATGATTTTCCCAAAGAAATATGATCAATACATTTCAGTCCAGCCATTGCTTATATTTTGCACTTGGCGAAAATAATGTTGTGAGTGATGATGATGGTGACTTTATTTGTAGTTGAAGATGAATTTGTCTTTTAGGAATATAAATAGAGCATAAAAGAATATCAAACTCTGATGGCACCATTATCAAAGAGGTGTCTGCTAGATACACAATGGACTTTATCAAGAAAAAAGGCAATCATTGAAGACTTCTCTCCTTTTTTATGTAATTTAGAATAAGAAAAATAAATGTAAATTTAATAATCAAGAAAGGTAGCCTCACTCTCTTTCTCTCACCTTCTAGAAATAGACTACAGAATAGACTATAAAGCTTTAATTGTCTATTAAAACATTAAATTATCTATTAAAAAAAGAAATGCTATAATCAATGGAGAGGGGAATGGGACTTTTTATCATGGGTTCTGGTCTTGGGTCTTGGATGTAGCTTGAGAGAACTCATTTAACCTCTCCAAATCTCAATTTTTTCACTACCTTAGGTGTTTTTTTTCTTTTGGAGAGTTTTTTGCTATAGGGTGCGTGTGCTCGCCAAACAGACAGAGAGAGACAGAAAGACAGAAAGCGAGAAATCACCCCCCAGGGGGGTTGGCCACGCGACAATTCCTTCTTCTCCATTCTCCTCTCGGTATCTTGGGCATGCACGCACACGCGCCCGGCGTGAGTTTAAGCCACCAGGCCCGGGACTTGAACCATGGTCTACTACATAGGAGTCCAGCGACATAGCCATTATGCTAAATGCTGGTCCCTACCTTAGGTGTTTTTAAACAGTGCTTCAAGTATCACAAGTATCAAATTAGATAATGAACTACAAAAATTAAAACTATGAAGAGCTCTTTAAATATAAAAAAATATATATTATGATATATTCCCTAGAGAAAAAGTATTTTCATAGTACTAATGGAAGTTTAAAATTAAAATAATGAATTATTATATCAAAAAGTTATTAAACTATATAAATACAAATACAATTATACAGTTTACATAGTAAAAGCATGTATGTGAATTAATATATTTATTAGATTAATTAATAGCAATTTATATATTGTCATATATTGCTCTTATGGGCAATACACTGTAACTAAAAACTAGAGTTGGAGGTGTTCAACAAAATAATAAAATTCACCTCTGCCTTCCATCCTGGTGTGTTTCTGTGATACTTCCAGGAGCTTTTCTGACATTTAGATCTTCAAATAGCTTGAAGTGGAAGAATCTCTGTCTCCCTCAGCTGTGGCCACATCCAACTGTAAGACGTTTCAGTGTCTTTTTTCCACAGGAATAAACTAACAGGGACTTTTGAGTAGTTATAAGCCCTGGAAGCATGTTCCAAGGGTGATGATGTTGCCTAATAAAAGCCTCAAAACGGAGGAATGTAGTCGTAGGTCACAGTGCACAAGTGTGGAGCGTCAGCCAGAGCAGAGTGGAGGGCGTAGTAGCGGGCATCATGGGAGAGAGGGCTGGGCGGGGGTTGGGGTAAGATCAGAGTGACAGGAAATCAAATCCTACTGTAAGAAATCCTCACTTCTTATTATATTTTGAACTATACATCAATTGTGTTGTACACATGTACACACAGAATGGGAGAGAGAATATATAAACTTGAAACCTCTCAATAACAAGAATCTCTTTACGACCTTGCATGTTTTTCAGTCTTTTATATCTGTTTTGCCATTCCTTTCCTCAGCACATATTTATTGCACACTTACTTTACAACACTTACTTTTTACTTCAAGTACTAGGAACTCAGAGGTAAAGAAGAAAGAATCCCTACCTTTATGGAACGGGTGTTTTGATGGGTTGAGACAATCAGGAAACAAGTCAAATAAGTAAGATACTTTTAAACAAGGACAGCCATTTATAAACATGGGACGTCTTTCCATTTGGAAACACTCTGAGGAATGAGATGGAGAATGAGATCTATGGTGACTCCTCTCCCTCTCTGTTTATTTGGTCAAATAAGTTTTTTTTTATTTTTTGTTTACATTTAACTACTGCGTGTCTTTACAGTGTACATGTTTTCCCCAGCATGAATATAGTGCATATTAGTCACGTCAAAGACATGACCATACTGTCTTCAATAGGTAACTTTCCATTTTGGGAGTCTATTAAATTTTTTGTTTTTTCCCTGATTTCCCCCCCTACCTCATTGCCAACCCCCTCCTATACTGTCTCTGGTGTCTACAGATGCCCACCATGCTATTATATCTTCAAGTCTTTCCGTTTCTTCTGCAGAGTGCAGACATTCTTAACCTATTTAGTGGGGATGTACAATGCCTGTCTTTCATAGTGGCTTACTTCGCTTAACATTGGATCTTCCACATTCTCTTAAGAAATAGGGAAATTTTAGAGCAAGGTTGTATGGTGAGCAGACTCTTGATTGGAAAAGCTCACTCAGGCTTGAGATACAAGTTGGAATATAGCAAGAGAAGATAAAAAAGAAAACCAGGAAAGAAAGTTATGAAAGAAAATGTGGCGTTCTATACCATCTTGCTTTGCTATCCACTGACTGTCTTCTACTACATGCTGTAGTTGAGAAAGATAGCCTCATCTCTCCTGATTCCTCACACCAAGAGTCACATTCATGTTTACATGATCTAAAAGTCAGAACACAGATTTTAAGACCTAATAAAACCATGTACAAATCGCAACTCTACAAAGCACTATCTGTGCAAACCTAGAAACTTTCCCTGACCTTTCTGAGCCCGTTAACATATTTATAGAAAGAGAATAATGGTAGCTATCTTGCAAGCCTGCTTTGAGAATTAGAGGCAGAAGAGGAAAATTGCAGGAGGCTTAGCAGGCCCTGGGGAAATACTGGTTTTGATCATCTTCATCTGTTGGTCTTTGTTAATGGGACTCTTTTCTACAGATGAAGAAAAAGCCATTGCAGGAAAGTGGCTTGTTTAGGATGCTTTTGTGAGGTAAGAAAGTGAAAAGCAGGTTCCTTTTCTGCTCCATTACTTTCCTTCTCAATGTGCTAAACAGAGATGCTGATGAGCAAATGCTGGGTGAGCCACCCTCTACTTCTCTGCTAAGACCAGCAACAAAGCCTCACGGCCAAAAGCCTTTGGCCTAGCCATTCCATCAGCTTCTTACCTACGTTTGTTCACCTCGGTATTTGTTTGCACTTCATTAATATTGGACTGTACGTGAAACCCTTATCTCTTTATCTTCTGTTTTGTTTACTTCATTTTAAAGTAAATCCATATTTACATGCTAGCTTAAAGCATTTAAAAGCACAGTTTTTTTTTTAAATTTTTTGTTTGTTTGTTTTTGCTATAGGGGATGTGCGCTCACCAGACAGACAGAGAGAGACATAGAGACAGAAAGCGAGAAATCACCCCCCAGGGGGGATGGTCACGCCGCAATCCCTTCTCCTCCACTCTCCTCTCAGGATCTTGGGCACACATGCACACGCGCCCGGCGTGAGTTCTAAACCACCGGGTCCAGGATGCGAACCACGGTCGACTACGTGGGAGTCCAGCAACATAGCCATTACGCTAACTGCTGGTTCCCTAAAAGCACAGTTTTGATACAAACTATTTTATCATGTATATTCTTCCTTCTGTTAGTCATTTCAATTTTTATTCACTATTTAACTTTATAGGGAACACGTGACAATAATTTGCAGTTATACAATTTTGTATTGGTTATAGGAAGATTTCCTGAACATGGATTCCCTAAATGAGGATGACAGTAATAAAAGGTGCCAACATTGTGGGTCTGTGTGTGTGTGTGTGTGTGTGTGTGTGTGTGTCTGTTTACTGAGCACTTCATGTGCTCAATGGTCATGGTATACACACATATTGAATACACACCGAATACACATGAGAACCCAGCTATATTACACCATTGGTCTTCCCATTTCCAGTAGATTAGGAAGGTGACATTCAGAGGGACTCAGTGTTTGTCAGAATCATTCTACTAGTTAATGAAAGAGCCAGCATCAGACTCATGTCTGCCGGAGTTCAGGGTGTATGAATATACCATGTCCATCAGGGTATAATGGCATATGTGTTGAAAGGCATTAAAAACAAGACCACTTTAAAAACTTGAAAACACTAAAGCTTTTGTCATGGTGATCTCAGTAGGATTGACTCCTAGAACTTCTGCCAAGTGAAAGGCATCTTCTGATTTGATTTTGACCAGAAGTCTCTACAATGATGAGTATGCAAGTTTGTGCAGATCCTTAGCATATGATATGAGAAGTTTACCACCTCCCTAAAAATTGTTAAATGTTTAAATAAACCACTTCATATATGTTACCAGTCAGAAAGAGGGTTTTTCTAAGATTCTCTAAGCACCGTAAGGACAAAACAGATTTGGGAAAAGAAAAAAAAGAACATAAGCTAAAAATGACAGAGAAAACGATGATTCAGCTGGAACCATTTATTTGAGTGAAAATTCACTTATATACAACCATTAATGTCTGCTCAGCAAAGACAGACTCCAAGGCTTAGAAAAAAAAAAAAAAAAACAAATCTTTCCCCCTTTAGGAAAAGAAAGAGTCATAGCTATAGAGCAATAGTGAAAGACTGAATAAAATAGAGAATTAAGCATGTGACAGACATAACAGCCTATGTGCTGGTTAGGTTGAGAATCAATTGTCAGGGAAGCCTCACTGCCAGGGATGTTTTATGGAAGAGTCAGAATTTGGTCATGCTATTCTGCAGAATGTAAGTGCAAGAAACATGGCTGGAGTTCACCTGACCTAACCTGTTCACTGGGCTATATCCAACTGCTCTAACATGAAGACAATCTACCCAGTCCTTAAGCAAGCCAAACTTTCCAAGCTATTTATTATTAAGAATGAACTGAGACCTGTGAAAAGACAAAGAATAAATTGTACATAAACTAGAAATCATAATTTAAAAAAATAATACATTGAGACCAGCAGGTGGTCTGGTGGTGAAGACACTGGACTCCCACATGACTGACCATGGTTCAAGTTCTGGATCCAGAAACTTGAAACTCATGCTGAGCATGTGTGCGTACATGCCCAAAATCTGGAGACGAGAATGGAGGAGAAGGGATTGTTGCATATCCATCCCCTGGGAGGGGGTTAATTTCTTGCTTTCTGTCTCTCTAGCAAGTGCATGCACCCTATAGCAAAAATCTCTCCAATAATAATAATAATAATAATAATAAATAAGCAAAACTAGTGACCAGCAGATGGCTCACATGTAGTCGACCCTGATTAGAGTTCTGGATCCAGTGGCTTAAAACTCACGCCAGGCACATGTACTTGCATGCCCAAAATACCAAAAAGAGAATGGAAGAGAAGGGATTGCAGCATGGCCATCCCCTCAGGGGGTGAATTCTTGCTTTCTGTCTCTTTCATTCTCTGTCTCTCTGGTGAGTACATGCCCCTATAGCAAAAATCTCTCTCAAAAAAATAAATAAATAAATAAAAGCAAAAATAAAATAAACAAAATAAAAACAAAAAAAGAGAAAAAATAATAAACTCCAAAACAGAATTCCAGGGGGATTTATTTCATGGTTAATAAAAACAAACTGGCATACTATAGTTAATGAAAAGCAGTGTTAGCAGAAAGGATCACATATAGAGCTTAATGAAACAAAACAATCAAAATATACAAATACCCATAAAAACGGGAAAAGAGAAAACAGTTGCTAAGATGTACTATCATAAATGAGAGTCACTTAGGAATTAATACATTTGAATGCCTACCTTAATTTCTATTATAAAATAGACTTCAAGTAGAGATAACATTTAATTATTTAATTATTTATTTATTTAATTTTTTTTTTTTTGGCGAGGTTTTTGCTATAGGGCGTGTGAGCTCACCAGACAGACAGAGAGAAACATAGAGACAGAAAGTGAGAAATCACTCCCCATCGGGGATGGTCACGCTGCAATCTCTTCTCCTCCATTCTCCTCTCAGGATCTTGGGCACGCACGCACACATGCCTGGCGTGAGTTTTAAGCCACCGGGTCCAGGACGCAAACTGTGGTCGACTACGTGGGAGTCCAGTGACATAGTCATTACACTAACTGCTGGTTCCCAACATTTAATATTTTTGACTAAAATAAAATTAAAGTTTTTATTTAAAAAGAAAAGAAGAAGATGCCTCCATTGCTGCTGAGAACTAGTGATTTCAGGGAAAAAGAAAAATGAAGAATTTTCTAATGATTATTCAGCCTCCAGCCCCCAAACTTGAGTGGAGAAGCAAGAGGCAGGAGCAGGCCTTCAGAAGAAGACTGCTCCATTGCTGCTGAGAACTAGTGGTATCAGTGGAAAAGAGAAATGAATATTTTCTTCTGATAATTAACCTTCCAACCCCCAAACTCGAGTTGTAGGGAACTCCTCTATCCTTCTCAATAGCTCTGTCTTCTCGTTTTTTTGTAATTTTTCCTTTTTAAATGTTTTTAAGGTATTTTCTTGGCTTTCAGAACCTCCTTTATCTTGCTAATAATCCCCTTTCCAACTCCTCTCTTGGAGAGACAAGGGCAGGGGCAGGGCCATTGCTGCAAAAAACTAGTGATTTTATTTTTTGCTTTTTTAAAAAACATAAATTTTTTGGTTTTTTGTTTATATTTTTATTCTTTTTCTCTCTTTCTTCTTTTCTCTCTCTCTCCTCTCTCTCTCTCTCTCTCTCTGTCTCTCTCTCTCTCTCTCTCTCTTTTATTTACTTTTATCTCATCACTTTGCTCCTCAGTCTTCATTTACTGAGTGTCTAGATGGGGACCATAGCCAAACATCTAAATATTGTTAGGGTTAACATATTCCTCAATACTCACTAAATCTGCCACATTAATAGATAGCAATGAAATGGCAAATAGATTGCAAATCACCTCCTCTTGCACGTTCCTGAATGCTCAAACTTCAAGAGCTAGGAGGAAACACACAATCAGATGACTAGAAATCATCGCAGGGTCACAAGAAATATGGAAAAGCCAAAAAATACTTCTGTTCCAAGGGAAATAAAATAACTCCTCTTTACCCACAGAGTTTCAATGGAAATCATGGAAATATCTGATAAAGAATTTAGAATATTCATAGTGACAAAGTTAACAGAGATGCAAGAGAAAAGAGACAATAAACTCCAGAAGTGGCAGGAGAATAGAGCTGAGGAGTTCCAGGAGATGAGGAAGTTCTTGCACGATCTGAAAGAAGAAATACACACCATACAAAGAATCAAACAGAACTGTTAGCAATGAAGGCTGTAATACAGAAAATCAAAATCCCCCTTAAAAGTATCAAAAGCAGACAAGATCATACAGAAGATCAAATCTCACATGTAGAAAAAAGAATCGTTGGCCTAAAAAACAACCACCACAAAGACTGAGAAAATAGTCCCCAAAAATGAGAATAATATACGAGAAATACCAAATACCATCAAAGGTCCAAACATCCAGATAATTGGTATCCCAGAAGGTGAAGATACACATAAGGGCATTCATAATCTATTCTATGAAATCCTGAAAGAAAACCTTTCAAATCTAGAGAGGCATTCAAAGATCCAGACCCAAGAAATACATAGGACCGCAAAGAGAATCAACCCAAGAAGATTTTCTCCAAGACACATTATAGTCATATTGACCAAAACCTCAGTCAAAGACAAGGTACTCAGACAGGTAAGAGAAAAACGGCAAGTTACCTATAAAGGATATCCCATCAGGATAAACAGCAGACCTCTCATTGGAAACAATGTGAGCAAGGAAAGAATGGGAAAATATATTCAAAGTGTTGAATGAAAAGCAACTTCAACCAAGATTACTATACCTGGCAAGATTATCCTTCATATGGGAAGAGAAGACAAGAATATCCTCAGATAAACAAAACCTGAAAGAATTTACCAATACCAGACCAGTTCTCCAAGAAGTTCTGAAGGGAATGTTATGTCAGGAAAACTAAAGTCAGACACAAAGAAATAAGAGTTTAAAAAACATCTAAGAAAATGGCCAGGTTAATGGTAGGGACAAGTCCAGAGTTGAATATTATCTTTCAGAATGTAAATGGAAAGCGTGGACTACAACAGAAATTAAATTAAGTACATGAGACTGAACTGATGAAATAGAATTTTGTGGCTTTTGACTGAAACAATAACTGATCTTTTCCTATGCTTTGTAGTCCAGAGATAAGGATTTTTTTTTGTTCTCTTAGATTGTCAACATATCCAGGTAACTACTATTTGAACAGAATCCTAACCTGCTTCCTGGCTTTAAGTCTTAAGTTATCTTAACATTTTTTAAGTTTGATTTTGATTTATTAAAGCTAAAATTTTCTTTCTTGAAATTAAATAACATATTAAAAATACCTATTTAACCACAGTAAGCTATATAGCCTCAGCTAGGTGCTATTTTATAGTATATTAATTATACTCACAGTTTGATGCCTAAAGTCAAACATTTGTTCACGGATATTTATATATAAGCTGAAAGTAGTTAGATCAATTAAGATATTTTTAACCAATAAAATGTGGGAGAAAAAAGAGTGGAAAGCAACTGCAGATACCAGAGATAGAGTGGGAAAAGGTTGGGATATGGCAGAGGGTGAGAAATGGGGGATATGTACACACACACACACCCACACATATACTATATATATATATACATATGAAAGAAGAAATGGAAATTTTTTTGTGATGATAACATGTATTACTAAGCACAACATAGTGTATTCTGGATGGGAAACTGCATCTTGTATGCTGTGATGATGTTCAGTGAATGAATGCAAAATAAATAATTAATTTAAAAAAGAAATTCTAAAACTTCAAAATTTAAATATTCTAAAGTTAAAAAAATAGTTATTCTGAAAATGTATATTTATGATCATGTGTTTCCTATTCTGTAAATAAGCAATAAATTTATTGTCTAATTATAAAAAGAAGAAGAAGAAAAAGAAAAAACAAGCAGTTTTGTGGTAAATTTTCAGGAGTACATTTTATTTTCTTAAAAGAGATTTTTACTATAGGGTGCATACACTTGCTGGAGAGGCAGAGAGACAGAGGGACAGTGAGAAATCACCCGTGGGGAGATGGCCACACTGCAATCCCTTCTCCTCCATTTTCCTCTTGGGATTTCGGGCATGCACACGCAAGTATGCAACATGCTTTATGCCGCCGGGTCCAGAACTCGAACCACGGTTAACTCCATGGGAGTCCAGCAATGTAAACATTACACCATATGCTGGTCCCTCAGGAGTGTGTTTTTCAGAGGTTATGAATACTTTCACATGTTAAATACCAGCGTAGTAGTGAACTTCACTCTAAAATGTTCCATGTTGTTTAATATAGTTTAAGTCAAGTTTTTCTTAGTGAATCCTTTTTCCATAAAACTGTTACCCAGACCTAGCAGCTCACTCAGTTATATTTGTCCTAGATTGTTTCTTCATATTCTCAGGAGCGCATTTGAATCCAGGCATGTACACACTGATCTAACTTCATAGCGCTTGCCCCTGGCTGCTGCTGAGGCTGTGTCTGCCAGGCTATCTGTTAAAACTGCACTGACCTTTCTATTCCTTTCTCCTGTCTACAGCTACACTCCTTCTCCATACCTTATCACATACCAGTGCTCAGTGCACTAGCTCTGTCCACCTCATAGAACTTGTTCCTTTCATTGCAGGCCTTTGCCCATGTTACTTTCTATTTCTAACTTTTTTTTAATCCACCTTCCTACAAAGCACATTTCCTGATAAATCCAGTTTCTTCTTCAGAATTCGTTTTCAGAGGTAACAAAGGTGAACATGATATCACTATTCAAACTGTGTAAGTAAACAAAAACAACAAAGGACTGATAAGGAAAAAGATGATATCAACCACAATGAAAAATTGCATTTCCCACCTTTTGCCAGAGCTGAGACAGTTCTTAAAACCGGAGCTCAGTGAATAAAAAGAAGGCCATTTACCTTAAAAAAGAATCTCACAATTCTATCCCAAGTGCATGAAATAAATCATTCTTCTGTCTAATCACTCCTCTCCTAAAGTTACTTGTAGCATTTAATAGAGTAACGTTATCCTGAGGACAAAAATATCCAGATCTTGAAGGGCTGTTGCATCAAAGGTCTAGATTAACAGTGATTCTGGAGGTTCTCGATCAGCTAGGGTCGGCATGTACGGAGTCAGATGGCATGTCTAATGCTCCCTTAAGTCTACCTCACAGTGAGGTCAATGGCTCTGCACACCCACTCTAAGTTATATTCCCCATCTCTAGTACATAACTGATGGATATAATTTGCAACTGGAAGAGCCCTTACATTCTTCTGATGACCTTCAGAACAAAGCCATGTAGCAAGATAGTCAAGTATAAGTCCTTAAAGCTGACTCTAACTCAGAATAATGCCTCGTCCTGACAAAATTTGCAAAAATTAATGCCAACTTCAAAGACTTAAAGGATGCAGGAGATGTGGTTCCTTCATATATGAGCATGTGATTGATTTCTTTAGTTACTGCTGTGATGAATCGCAGTGGAAATTAGTATCCCCAATTTTAGCTGCTACACCGGTTGTATTATTTTTCCTGGATTGTCTGAAATGCAGCTTACGGGAACTGGTATGTAGCTAATGATCTGTTGAATGCATTTCTAAATCCCCACTGAGGTAGAAAGCCAAAGGTACTTCACTTCTAAATGGAAACAACTCTGCCAATGAAAGCTTCATTACACTTTGCGATGAGGTTAACTGTCCTCTTTGTTACAATCCAGTATGTGGAGCTTTGATTATTTCAACCTTCCAAATATTATCACATGGTTTGAGTAAACAGTAACTAACAAATTAATCTGGATTCTCTAGTAAAATACATGTATTCCAGATAGAAGGAGTAAAGAACCACAAAGATTCGATGATTTCTAGGTGCCAGTAGTCTGGGGCATGCCCTGGTAACTTTCTAAAGGAAAAATCATTTCACTTACACTCCTACCATCAGGAGGCACCTTGCTTATTGGGCTTCTTAGATTTTGGAGACTGCATATTCCACACTGTAGAAAACTGCTATGACTCACGTAAAGCATACCAGAGAAGGCTGCAAGGTTGAAGTGAATCTCAGTACAAACATGGCTCTTCAGCAGCTCCAAATTTCAGTGAAATCTGCCCTAGAGCTCAGCAGAAATGGCCAGAAAGTCTCCTGGACCCCCTGATATGTCTGGAAGATAAAGACACTCTGTTGAGGCTCTTACGTGCTTCAAGAGGAGTCACAGTATAGATTCTGAGAACTGACTGATATTCGGTACTTGAAGGGCAGCCTTACCATGCTAACAGACTTTGTGCAGACTGGCTGACTATGGGACATTGCACAAACACAGCAGGCCATTACAGACTTGGCGTTTTCAGGCTAACCAGGTTGCGAGGTCGGGCCAGAAGAGGACTGTTCTTTGTATGATGGAAATGGTGTACTTGAAAATGGGACTGAGCAGATGGTCTTGACGCTTATGTTACCCACCTCTGTTTCCCAGATGCCTGTTCTTTATTAATGCCTATGGTCTCTTGGAGGATTTTCTGCAACAAACTGACAGAGAAAGAAAAACTTGGGCTTGATTCATGGATTTGAGAAGCCAAAAATGAATCTCGGATGCAGTATATCCCTGCCCAGATGACTTGAAGACAAAACAAGGATAACTCCCTCCAATGGTTGAGCAGGCAGGTATATAGGCAGTACATCTGACTGCTGGGCTTGCCAGGATGCAAGAGTGGTCTGCAGTGAGAATGTGCATGGACCTCGAGGCTGTGAGGAATGCCTCCCCTAGTTAGTCAGGGACCTTGAAGATATACATTTGAAACATCAGACATTACGTGGACCCAAGGGAGTGAGGACAAAGAATGCAGTCTTGATATTCAGCTCATCGCTAAATAGAAATTATCCACTGAAGAAAAAAAAAAAGCCATCAATAACATAGAGCAAATGACTTGCCCAGTGGATTATAGCTGACTATTGTCAGTATTTCTTTCTTTCTTTCTTTCACTCAAAATAAGATAATTGTTGAAGAATGGGGTATTTAAACTAGGTCTCTTAGACGCAAAAATTCACAAGAAAAGTACCAGTGCAACCATACAGGGTTGGGCATTGGAAACAGGGGTGAAATGAGCAAGATCATGTTTGCTAGAATGAACAAAAATAACAGGGGTGAGCAGGTGGTAGAGTGGTTAAGATGCTGGACTCTGACGTTGCTGACTGTGGTTTAAGTCCTAGACCCAGTGGCTTGAAAATCACGCTGGGTGCATCAACGTGTATGTCCAAAATCTCAAGAGGAAACTGGAAGAGAAAGGATTGTGGAGTAGCCATCCACCCTGGGGAATGATTTCCCACTTTCCCTCACTCTGTCTTTCTCTCTGTATCTCTCTAGCAAGCATACACGCCCTATGGCAAAAATCTGAAAGAAAAAAAAAAAGTCAAGGTTAGTAGTTAAGACCACCAACAATGTTAACAGGAGTTACTGGTAGTAAGGACGACAGTAAGCCAGATGTTAAAGACTTCAGTGAATAAGGGTTACTGACTGGTAAGGAGTTGACGACAGCAATAAAGAAAGAAGGGGTAATGGGTGATAAAATTTAATGATGCAAACTTAAAAGGATCCTTCTTTATAGCTATGGAGAAATAGTTTGGAACACAATTCGAAGCAAACAGAAAAATTATTCCACTATGAGAGCTGATCAGAGCTCGTAAAAACAAAATAGCGTTTTTTTCCTGTCTTACAACCTCCCCCCACATATATATGTTACATATGTGTATTCTTATACCAAAATAACTAGATACAGATTCACGAAATTAAATAGATTTGTATGATTTCAATAATTCTCTGAAAGCATTTATTCTATAATATGGACATTCATTTATTATATCCAGTACACATAGGTGTACTATTTTAATATTTATAAAACTGTGTAAATTTCTTAGACATATGTAATTTACAAATTGCATTATATACATTTATATAAATTAGATATTTGCATATGTCCGCATGTAAATTCAATTTGCTACTTTTTTTTTTTTCCAAAACCATGCTCAAGTAGATGTGTCACAACTCTATTTAAACTTTCTTTTGTAAGCTGGCCATGAAATGACCTGGTGGAGATGGCCTGAGAGCCTGGGGAGGGGGCAGTAGACAGTGTGGCCCACACCACTGACTGGCTATCCAACACACCTTGC
>NW_006159608.1:4934790-4977276 GCF_000334495.1 Tupaia belangeri chinensis | reverse complement strand
CCTGCTATAGTCCCAGTGTTCAAGCATTAGCTGTGCTTGGTTTCAAGAGAGTCTGGCCTTCTCTCAAAAACCAAGGTGGGAATGTCGATTGGGTTAGAGAAGTTCACTCTTTCTCCTTCCTAACCAATGACTAGTAGTCAAGTGATTCCAGCTTTTGCCACAAGGCAAAGGCTGCCCCTCGCAGGGGACATTTTGGGAAAGATTTTTCTCTCCTGAAAAAAAAAATTATCCATTTGAGGGACTGGGGACAAGGCAATCATCTACAGTTTTTGCTTCTAGATTTAATGTCTGGAACCATAATAGTCATGCAGGGATTATTAGTGGGTTCTGCCTGAAGGATAATCAACACTATAAAAATTAAAGCTAGCTAAAGAAGTGATTTTTGATATTAAAAATGAGATTCAGAGCTGCAGTAATAATAATCACAAGAATATACCTTTTAGCTATCTCACTTAGAATGATTCTTTCTCATTGGCGTGTATGTTTCTTAATATCATGGCAATTGCTTTCTTCTCTCTAATGCCTTTAGATGATGCCTATGTCTACTAATATTAAATCCGAAGTGCTGTCCAAAATTAAATGGTGACTTTGTTTTTAGTAAGCAGATATTTTTAGGCAGGATATTTGTAAGGATGTTTAGTTAAAGTTCACCATTCTTCAGGAGAATAAACTGAGTGTGCAATAATGTTCTTAAACATACACTGATTATCAAAAAAAAAAAACTGTAGTATAAAGGATCTTGACATGCACATACAACTTTCCACTCACAGAGTACCTGGCCTTAAATCCTTTTCTTTAACCTAGAAACCAGCTTTGTATCTCCTTATCTATTGCTCCCTCTACACATGCCTTTTGCTCTTATAAATCTCAACATCTAAAGAGACAGCAAGATTGATAGAACATGCAAATTTTTGTTTTGTTTTTCTTCATCTCCTTCTTTTTAACTATAAACCATGCATGTGTGTGTGTGTGTGTTTATGTTTTCCAGAGGAGGTAGGAAGAAACTAAGTGTAAATAATACCGGTGCTTTCAGTCTGTGGGACAACTGAGTACCATGAATCTGTCTCTAAGAGATGATAAAGGATGAAAAAGTGATATAGAGAGCAGGGACTTGGCAAAGAGTCTCATCTGTTGCCTTTTAGACAAGTAACACATCATCCCTGGGTTTAGGGAGAATGCTTATGTTCCAGATCGTATTTACATTGACAGCACCTGCAGAGTAGTGCAAAGAGAGAGGGAAGGAGGAAATAAAAAAACAAAGGTCATTTATTCATTAATGCCTACCACATGTGAAACAAGTGATTGTGTGGGTATATATACGTATGTATATATGTGTGTGTGTGTATATATATGTGTATATATATATATAGGCACTTCAAATATGGGGATAAATGGAATTAAAGTACTAGTTTATTTTGGTGCAAAAATATTATTAAATCTATGCATAGTTTTTTCATAACAAGCATTTCCCATAAACTTTTTAAAGACTAAATATGTGTCAATTAAACTAATTGGAATAGGGTCTAGAGCACATGATGGTGCAGTAGTAAAGCTTGTTGCTCTGTGTGAGGCTGGCCCACATGGAAAGGCTTCCATTTTGTGTCCAGAGACTTCCCTTGAATACAAACAGGTAAGCACATGCCCGTGACCCAGAGCTGACTGAAGCAGGAGGTAGATTGTGACCTCCAGACTCTATGGAGGGTACTATTTCTCTCTATTTGTCTCTCTCTTTCTGTATCTTTTGCTCATGGACATAAACAAACTAATTATGTGTATACTTCCTGTCATTATCTCCCTATCATATCCTAAACTCTGCCTCAGTGTTGTTGGCCATTCCATACACAAGCTAAGCTCATCTCCTAGCACACAATATATCCAAAAGAGATATTTCTTGAAATAATAATTATTAGACTTGAAAAGTAATTCAAAGACCATCTAAATCACCAATTTCACAGAGTAATTTAAGACATATATAGTGTTGCTTGCCCAAAGTAATGTAGCTTTGTCTCAGAGCTGGGGTCAGAATCATTCTGAGTCAGAGAATAGGCTAAGAACCGATAGCTCACTCAGTGTTCTTCAAATATTAAGAAGGCTCCTCTATACTCAGGTGGGACAGCTACCTAACAATGGTCATGTTAAAAAGGAGTAGAGAATGTAAGAGACTCAGAAGTCTGAAGAAACAGAAGTCAGTGAGGAGAGGTGATCATAAAGTTGTCATGAGAAATAGGCTTGTCATGTTGACTCCTCGGAAGGTATAGTCCAGGTGTGGGAAGTGATAAGAACACCGGTGTGGATGAAAGAAGGTCCGTTCCTCCACCAATTACGTGTTCCCCTTGTTCTCCATTCCCCTGTACTCATTTGCTCTCTGAATCCCCACATACAATTAAAGATGTTCTCTGGAGTTGTGAAAACCTGAATTCCAGTCTTGATTCTATGTTCTTATGTAACATGGAAAATTGCCCTAAATTATCTGAACTTCAGTTTCCTCCATTCGAAATTGTTGATTTCAGAGACCATGAGATGGTTGTATCTTAAATGTGTTCAAGTATGTAAATATACTTATTCAATTATTGGAACATAATAAATATTCAAACAAACTACTTTCCCTTTTTTCGCTGTCTCATTATTTTGGTCTTTATTTTATAATTTTCTTAGCAGACAATCACTAGAAACTTTCACCTAAGTCCTTTAAATCTGATTTAATCAGGCTTACCCAAAATACCAATAATAATCTTTATTTAAAATGTAGTTATTACAGACCATAATCACATTTTTAAAATTTCTTCACAACTCATCTAGATGACATTTGGACTGGATAACTACAGATTATAGCCTAACCAGGTTGACATACAAAATTAACCTTCATGACAACTTTGATAGGTTGATCACTTACGAAGAACAACTAATGTCTTTAGTATAATATAATATCAAAGAGCTTTTAATGTATTGTGCCATTGACTACAAAGCAAATATTGCTATTCTCATTTTACCAAAAAGGATACTAGGGCAAATGACATAGTGGCGAATATCCACTGCTGCTCAATGAAAGTCGAGCCCTTAACTAAGGTCCACAAGACAATGGTGCCTTTTTCATACAGAGCAGCTTGCCTCTCTGGTA
This sequence comes from Tupaia belangeri chinensis, assembly GCF_000334495.1. Classification (NCBI taxonomy): domain Eukaryota; kingdom Metazoa; phylum Chordata; class Mammalia; order Scandentia; family Tupaiidae; genus Tupaia; species Tupaia belangeri. Next base: position 4,974,158 of record NW_006159608.1, on the reverse strand, counting down.
ACATTCTGCCTTTAATACAGAGCACTGCTCTAACTCTCTCCCTCAGGTCAGCTGAGGGGCAATATGTTGAGATGGTAGAGTTACAATACAGAAAGAGTTTGGACCAATGAGTTGCCTGGAATTTTTCAGAGTAAGAAAGTTTATGGCAGCAAATGAATTTTTTAAATGTATTATTTACTATTATTATCATTCTTATTAAGTTTTGTTTCAGTGCACATGTGCTCAACAGAGAGACAGAGAAAGAAAGAGAGAGAGGGGGAAAGTCAGAAAGCAAGCCACCAGGTCCAGGACTCAAACAGTGGTTGGTCATGTAGGAGTCAGATGCCTTAACCACCACGCCTCCTGCTGGCCCCATAAATTAACTTATCTTGTTGAGCTACTGACTTTTGGAGGTTGTTGGTTAGCAGAGCATAGCCTAGCCTATGTTAGCCAATAAGCTTCATTAACAGTCTTAGAGAATTTACTTAAGGACTGGATGAGTTAAAACATGCAAAAGTGTTGGAATAGGCTACACATTACTATGTTTTTAATCATGTAGTTATGTTTCAGCTAAATCACTGGCAGTTATAAACAAGTCTTGGCATCATAGCTGACTTTACTCGCTAGGTATTACTCCTATAAGGAAGTTTTACCAGCTGAATATGTCAAATTGCTACTTTATCTTTAATTTGGCAGAAGAGTTGAGCTCTTACACTAGAGAAACAAAGCTGGTATGAAATTTGCAAGTAATAAATTAAGCTTTTTACAACTTTCTTTGGCCTTTGTACTCAATTGCCCAGCCCAGGGACAGACACATAATGACCATCAATGCATTTTTAGTTCTAAGATATCAACCCGTTCTAACATCATATTAGAATTAGTCATACATATCAGTATCCTGTGCTACATGTAGCAGACATGAAATGGTTAAAATTATCTAGCACACCTAGAAAATTTGCATAAAATAGGCAGGATTTTAGTTAGCCAAAGGAAAGACAACCCAGTTGTTTACTAATGAGGTGATGCAGAGTGTCTCCCAGCTTTTCAGAAAGGTCTATATTTTCTCCCACTACAGCAAATACTTTGCTCAGAGCACAGGGAGTCCAGAGTAATCCAAACTGAATATGTACAACTTTTTGTTTGCTTGTATTTGGTAGTTTGCTACATGGCACATATAGTTACTGCAGAGAGACAGAAAAAGAGAAAGACGGGAAGAGAGGGAAAGTAAGAAATCAATCCCCAGTGGGGATGGCCATGCCATAATCCCTTCTCCTCCATTCTCCTCTCAGGATTTTGGTTATGTACAAACATCTGTCCAGAGTGATTTTTCAAGCTGCTGCTAGGTCCAGGACTCGAACCAAGCAATTGGTGATGTGAGATCCAGCTGCCTTAACCTCCATGCTACCTGCTGGGCCACGTACAACTTTGAAGAAAACAAAATCAATTGAAAATTAGTGATAAAATGCAACAATACAGGGTCAGCAGATAGTGTGGTAGTTAGGTAGTGGACTCCCACATGCCCAACGAAGAGTTTGAGTCCCAGACATGGTGGCTTGAACATCATTTGAGCCTCCTCTGTGTATATGCCCAAAATCCTAGGAGGAGGATGAAGGGTAAGGGACTGTGGTGAGGCCATCCCCCTCTGAGGGGGCGATTTCTCACTTTCCCTCTCACTGTCTCTCTCTGGTAAGCACATATGCCCTATGTCATAAACCTCAATTTAAAAAAAAAAGAAAGAAAGAAAACAATAAAAATGAAATAAAAACAATGAAATAACTCACACTAGTCAAAATGGAGACAGCGTAAGAACTATTCTGTATAACCCTTATCAATAAGCAATGAACTAATCTTGATAGTTAACATCTAAACTTTTGTATTCTTTATCTGTATACCATTTTTAACTAATGGAGTAATAACAGTACTAAACTTCATATATTGTCATCCTAGTGCTGTGAGTCTGAAAATGCACAGGGCAATTTAATTATGACAGTAACCAGATGAGATATATTTGCCTCTATTTTAAAGAAAAGGAAATGGAGGTCTCCAATAGTTACATGACTTGCTTAAAGTTTTCTTTTCTTTCTATTTTTTTATTTTTTGAATTAAACTACGAGGTTTTTTTCATTCAAAAAATAATTCAAATCCATGCATAGTTTCTCATAATATACACTTGCTATAAACTTTCTGAAGATCTCTGAAGTATCTTCCAGGACTAAGACAGAATGAATGCACTATAAACTGTGAAGTAGCACCTAGCTGAGGCAATACAGCTTACTGCAGTCATTACATAGTGTTTCATTTTTTTTAGGGGGGAGGGGAACCAGCAGTTAGCGTAATGTCTATGTCACTGGGCTCCCATGTAGCTGACCATGGTTTGAGTCCCAGACCCACATGCTTAAACTCACGCCAGGTGCATGTGCGTGTGTGCCCAAGATCCCAAGAGGAGAATGGAGGAGAAGGGATTGAGGCATGTTCATCCCCCCTGTGGGGGTGATTTCTCGCTTTCTCTCTCTCTCTGTCTCTCTGGCAAGCACACATGCCCTATAGTAAAAACCTCTCAAAAACAAACAACAAACACATAAACAAAATAGTTTTTTAAACATTATTTTTAATTTCAAGAAAATAAGTTTTTGCTTTAATAAATCAAAATTGAAAAATGTTCAGAAAAACTTGCTTAAGACATAAAGCCAGGGACCAGCAGTTAGTGTAATGGCTATGTCACTGGACCCCCATGTAGTCAACCGCGGTTCAAGTCCTGGACCCGGTAGCTTAAACTCACGCCGGACGCGTGTGCATGCATGCCCAAGATCCCGAGAGGAGAATGGAGGAGAAGGGATTAAGGCGTGGCCATCCCCCCTGGGGAGTGATTTCTCGCTTTCTGTCTCTCTGTCTCTCTCTTGTCTTTCTAGCGAGCGCATACGCCCTATAGCAAAACAAAACAAACAAACAAACAAAAAACCTCTCCAAAAAAAGAAAAGACATAAAGCCAGGAAAAAGTTTAGGATTCTGTTCAAACCATAAGTAAATGAATCTATCAACAGCTCAAGAGAAGACAAAAATCCTTCAATTGGGAAAACAAAGCACAGAAGTAAATCAGTAATATTGTAGTCAAGTCATACAATTCTGTTTCACCAGGTCAGTCCCATTTCTCTCTCTGCTAGTGAATTCGCAGTTTTGTTGTGGTCCCATCTTTCCGTTTACATTCTGGTAGTTAGCATTCAATGTTATTATTAGTCTTTCCAGAGGAGTCCCTACCACTAAGTTGGCTATTTTCTTGGTTGTTTAAAGGTTTCTAACTATTATGTTATGGAGGAAGGCTTTGAACAGAAACATGCATTTTCTAGTTTTTTTTTTTTTTTCAATAAAATATAAATAAATAAAAGAAAAATAAAAATAAAAAATTTTTGAAATAAAAGTCAGAAGTCTAAAATTTATAGGACACCTCTTTCTTTTTGCTTCTTTGGTCTCTTCTCTCTTTTCCTCCTGACTTTATTCTTTCTTCTATCTTTCTCTTCCTTTTGTATTTCCTTTTTTTTTTTTCTTCATTTCAATTTGACAGAGCCTGTGTGTACTCATCTGGGAGAGAAAGTGAGAAATTATTGCACAACTGTCACCCATTCTTATATAAAACTTAGACCACAATCTGGTAGCCTAGGGGAAAAATCTGGTCTGCATATAAGTCTTAAGGATTTGTTTTGATTTAGAATATGCTGCTGAAAGTTAAAAATGAGAGCTCTGACCAGACCGTGGCCCAGTGGTTATGTGAACTGGATCCCATACGACTGACTGCACATTTTGTGTCCTGGACCTAGAAGTTTGAAAAACATGTTGGGTATGTGTGCCCAGACTCTCAGAAGGAGGGAGGAATGGAGAGGGGATTACACTGTGACCATGGCCCGGGGAAGGTACAGTCTTAGAGGTAAAATAACATATAAATGACTGTTCAGGCACCATGCTGAGAGGAAGAGGGAGGGCCAGTGAGCATCTGCAAGTCTGCAGGAAAGGCTGCAAGGGCTGGAGGAATGCTACGACGGACCCACAGCATTTCATCTTCTTCTAATTTATACTTCTGAATAACCCCGAGAATCCTGCAATAAGAGAAATGAGGACTATTCTCCCCCCATTGTGTATCCCGCCATTTTCGCCCACTATGCATGTGAATCGAGGGTTATGATTTTTTTATTCAATGAAAAAGGTCATTTCAGATGAGGCCTAACAATTCATTGCCATTTAGAAGAAACAATCTAAGTCGCCTGAATTGTATCCTTTAATTTATGGGATAAAAATTAGGATGTGAGAGTAAGGTCATTTGGACAAAAATCAAAATATTGATTTTATTGTTTGGAGTATTTATTGGTGAGTTTGGGTATAATATAGACTTTTAAATACAGATAATTTGCTCCTAGAGTTTCACATAGTGCTCTTTAATCCTGGCTCCACATCGCCGTAAGAGCTTACAAAAATTCTGATGCACAGGCCCCAACTTACACATTCTATTATTGACTTAGGTGGACTTTTGGTTTCAGTTACCTTTTTAAGAAGTTTTATTATTCATTTATTTCATGAGAGTAACAAATAAAGAGAGAAATAAAGAGAGATGGGAGTAAAGACAAGCACCCTCAACAGGGTCTCACAGCGCAGTCCTTCCTGAGCCTTCCCACGGATGCAAGACTGTGGGCACGTGTGAGATGACTGGTGTGCACAGGTCAGCCCGGGGGCCAGGGCGGCTATGTTCCATGTGACATCACAACTGCTATGGCTACTCCTCATATCATTTTTTTGTAGAACCAGGACAGAAAAAGGCCACTGTTTGAACAACTGCCTCTCACAAATTTAACGTGCATACATGTCACCTGTAAAAATGGAGCATCTGATTCCCTGGACCAGGAGCAGGGCCAGAACTTCTGGCTGAGGCAGAGCCTGTCAATCCGGAGGCCACACTCCAGTGGCAGTGTCTAAACCATTGCTCTAGTGGAGGGTGAGGACAGTCCACCCTGGCCGGCTGCAGCAAGGTCATGTGCTTCCCCTCCCGTGGTGCCAGTGAGATAGAGCCACCATACCCACTTCCAAAGACAGAACTAGATCCTGCCCCCTTCATGTTTTTAATGAGGCAAAGTGTCACCACCTATTATCTGAGCAGAAGCATTCAGAAGAAGTGAGAGATGCAGGCTATCGAGGGGCAGCACTTGTGACCGTGCCAGTCTTGTAAAGTCCTTCTTTGCGAAAGACGAGTGAAAAAAGTGTGGATGCCGCTTTGCCAATGTTTCCAAGAGTTTTGGCCTAGGAAAAAATGTGAAAAGGTGATAAAATTGCCTCCTCTTAACCTAGCTCATGTAAAACTGATTGACCACCTTGACCTTAGCCTTGTCCTTCATAGAAAGCTATACTCAGGTCCTTGAATCTCTGACTACCAAAGCTAGCTTTAATTTTCTTTTTTTGATAATTTACTTTTTATTGATTAAAAATGAAGGAAACATGGGACCAGCAGTTAGTGTAATGGCTATGTTGTTGGACTCCCATGTAGTCGACTGCGGTTCAAATCCTGGACCCAATGGCTTAAACTCACACCAGGCACGTGTGCATGTGTGCCCAAGATCCTGAGAGGAGAATGAAGGAGAAGGGATTGTGGCATGGTCATTCCCCCTGGGGGGTGATTTCTTGCTTTCTGTCTCTCTGTCTCTGTCTTTCTGGAGAGTGTATGCACCCTATAGCAAAAACCTCTCCAAAAAATAAATAAAGAAAGAAAGAAAGAAAGCAAGAAAGAAAGAAAGGAAACATGCAGTAAAATACAAAGTCTAAAAAAAGGGTGGGGGAGATCTGATCTGGTGCTGGTAAATTCTTTCAGGTCTTGTTTATATAGGAACGCTCGTGTCTTTTCTTCCCAAATGAATGATAATCTTGCTGGGTACAGAATTCTCGGTTGAAATTGCTTTTCCCTTTATGCTTTGAATATATTCTCCCATTCTTTCCTCGCTTGCATTGTTTCCGATGAGAGATCTGCTGTTAGTCTGATGGGATATCCTTTGTAGGTAACTTGCCGTTTTTCTCTTGTCAGTCTTAGTATCTTACCTTTGTCTGTGGTTTTGGTCAATCTGGCTATAATGTGTCTTGGAGAAGATCTTCTTGGGTTGATTCTATTTGGGGTCCTCTGTATTTCTTGGGAATGGATCTTTGAGTGCCTCTCCAGGTTTGGAAAGTTTTCTTGCAGGATTTCATGGAATAGATTATCAATGCCCTTATGAGTTTCTTCGCCTTCTGGGATGCCTATTATCCGGATGTTCAGACGTTTAATTGTATCTACTATTTCTCGTATATTATTCTCAAATTTTTGGGCCATTCCAGACCAGATCTCCAAGAAGTTCTTAAGGGAGTGCTATGTCAGTAAAATTAAATGCAGACACACAGAAATAAGAGTTCAGAAACTAAGAAAATGGGCAACTTAATTGTAGGGCCAAAGGCTGGAGTTGAGTATTATTTCCCAGATTTCAATCTGGAACATCTCTTGAAACCATCAGCTGAACTTGCTATTGTAAGTAGTTAGATTACTTATGATATTGTGTGATCAATGAAATGTTGGGGGAAAAGGAATTGAAGATAACTGTAGACAGCAGAGATAGTGTAATAAGAGAGTGGAATAGGGCAGAGGGTCAGATATGGGGTAAAAAACATACATACATGAAAGTAGAAATGGAATATTATGGGTGATAACATGCATATTAAGCCACTATCCAGTTTATTCTAGATGGGAAACCACATTTTATAGTTGTGATGATGCTCAGGGAATGAATTTAAATTAATAAAAAAAATTTTCAGAGGAAAAAAAGGCATTAAAAATACCTATCTGATGACTGCAGTAAGCTATATAGCCCTAGGTAGGTGCTACTTTATAGTATGTTCATTCTATTCACTGAGGTTTATGCCTAAAGTCAGACTTGTGTTCATGGATATGTATATTTCAGCTGTGCTTGCTAATGAAAATATTTAGATTTATTAAGATATTTAGTGAAACAATAAAATGGGGGAGGCAGAGAAAGCAATAATAGATACCAGACACAATGTGGGAGGAGGGTGGGAGATAGCAGAGGGTGAGAGAGGGAATCAAGGATGGGAAAAAAGGCAAAATATACAGAAAACAGGAAATGGAAAATTATGGGTTGACAATAACACATATGTTGATGTGCTCGATTGAGCCAATATACAGTGTACTGTGAATGGAAAAATCTCATTCTGTATGCTATAATGATGTACAGTGAATGAATGTAAATAAATAAATAAAAATAATTTTTTTTAAAAAAAGGGTGGGAGAATTGAATATTTTACATCTTCCATAATCTAACATATATCAGAAGGAGGAACTTCCATTTATTGATACTGAATACCAAAGGTAACTTTCAATGTCACAAGGCCCGGAGGAAGAGATGCAATGGTGTCACTCCTAGCAGATGTATACGATATTTTATAAAAGGGCCCTAGCCCATGTTTTTGTTTTTGTTTTGTTTTGTTTTTAGAGGTTTTTGCTATAGGGCATGTGCACTTGCCAGAAGACAGACAGAGAGAGAGAGAGAAAGTGAGAAATCAACCCCCGAGGGGATGCCCATGCCGCAATCCCTTTTCTTCTTGGGATTTTGGGCATGCATGCACATGCACCAGGCATGAGTTTAAGTCATCGGGTCCAGGACTTGAACTATGGGTGACTACATGGGAGTCCAGTGACATAGCCATTACGCCAACTGTAGGTCCCACAGTCAAGCTTTTATTATGATCTAGGGTGGTCTACATATGAACCTTAATCCATTTGCCTTTTCTAGTCTAATATGTCAACTGATTGCTGACCAAACTACATCAGTCCGATGGGGCTGGGCATTAGAATTTGGGGAAAAATTCTCCTAGGAGAGTCTCCATGAAGTCATAGCAGAGAGCCATGCATCTCCGGACTCTGGAAGTGCTAGCAAGCTACTTGGTTATATGTTAAAGAGGCCGAGCCTAATTTGAGCAGAGCAGCCTTCCTGGGTCTGTTTCTTCAGTCCTTCATTTTGACTGTGAGTTGAAGAGTCTGAGTTCCAGAGGCAGAGAGGACAACGGTCGTCACCTACTGTCCCCAAGGTCTGAACAGAAGCCTGGGACCTGGGCTGCCCATTAGAGCATTCTCCCCTGTAGCAGCAACTGTGGTCCTGACCTGGCCCGCCAGTCCCACCCTGGACCGCCAGTCCCATGGGGCATCGGTGCTGAGACATCTCTCAAGGCCACAGGCCAAGGGGGATAACTCAGAAGGAAAAGAACAGTCCCCAAAGGAGAACCTAAATATATTCAGTGTGTTCGCTAATGAAACTGGAACTCTAGTCTCTGGAAATTGGCAATAATAACAGTTTTTAAGAGTTGAGAGTATGTTGGGAACCATCAGTTAGCGTAATGGCTATGTTGCTGGACTCCCATGTAGTCGACCGCGGTTCGTGTCCCGGACCCGGTGGCTTAAAACTCACGCCAGGCACGTGTGCGTGCGTGCCCAAGATCCCGAGAGGAGAATGGAGGAGAAGGGATTGCGGCGTGACCATCCCCCCTGGGGGGTGATTTCTCGCTTTCTGTCTCTATGTCTCTCTCTGTCTGTCTGGCGAGCGCACGCGCACTACAGTGAAAAATCTCTCCAAAAAAAAAAAGAGTTGAGAGTATGTTTTAATCTTGCAGAAGAGTAGGTATCCCAGTAATACTAGGACTATAGATAGTAAGATACCTATTCCTGGCATGCTCCCATTCAAAGCCACGCTTTTATTTTGGGGTAAAAGGTCTCATTCTTTCTAAAGACAGTTACATTCTTTTTTTTTTTTTTTTTAAACTTTTTTTGGAGAGATTTTTGCTATAGGGTGCGTGCACTCACCAGACAGACAGAGAGAGATAGAGAGACAGAAAGCGAGAAATCACCCCCAGGGGGGATGGCCACACCACAATCCCTTCTCCTACATTCTCCTTTCAGGATTTTGGGCACGCATGCCCACGCGCCCAGCGTGAGTTTAAGTCACCTGGTCCAGGACTAGAACCATGGTCGACTACGTGGGAGTCCAGCGACATAGCCATTACGCTAATTGCTGGTCCCAACAGTTGCATTCTTAGTTCGTTATGAGCAGATTTGATCATCTCGGGTAACGTTTTACATTCATAATTGAAATAATTCATTTTTTTAAAATAGTATATTTCTATTTTAAGTTTTATTTATTTTATAATTTCTTACTTACATTTAACTGTTGTGCCTCTTTTTAGGGTACAATATACTTTTACACCCTAATTGTGCCACTGGTCTTAGGCCTGCTTTTCCATCTGTTAGTAGTTGGGGTGTACCATCCAAGTATTTTTATAAACTATAAAACACTTTTATGTGAGATAAATCTGAAATTTCCTCCTTATTATAAACTGCATAAATATCATATAGCTTATTAAACTTGTTTACTTATGGCATCAACTGAGACAATAATGTTCAATTAGAAGGTGCATAATGGGTAAGTAAGAAGGGAATTAAAAGTATCTTCTGGAAAGAGGCACTTAATGTGCTAGGCCGATATTTCAAAGTGCCTCCTGAGAAAACGAAAGGAGAATCTGTGTGTTTATATTTAGGTTTTGGATGAGGAGAGTTGAACGATCACTGGGATCCTGCTGGCCCTACTTGGTTGCCATCCCTGAATAAATGGCAGTTGTTCTGCTCCAGGGTGCTTACATGTATTTTGGAAGTTTATTTATCTCCATGAGTGAGAGGCAGAGCAAGACAGAGACAGAGCACGTCCCAGCAGGGTGTGCCCTGTAATCCACTCCCAGCGCCCGTCTGCGCAGATCCTGGGAGCACAGGCCCTCCCGCCTTCCCAGCGAGGTCTCCAGAGGTCAATCTAGAGCCCTCTCTGTGACTCAGCCTACCTGGAAAGCATCCTCTTGTACTGCTGGGTCATTATCTGGCTTCTTTTTAAACATATTTTTAAAAAATAAACATTGATAGAAAACAAAACTGAGGAAGTAATTAGAAGGAAATAAAAGTCTGAAACCTAAGCAAGTCTTACATTTTGTTCATTTGATTTGTAATACGAAGCCTGCCTCTTACCGTCATCAGTAGGGTAGCTTTCACTCTGGGCCCAGTTTCCTACCAATCTAAGGAAATGACGGTCCGCTGCCTGGTCTTCTGCTCCTGCCTAGGATCCCTCTGTTGGAAGAAGAAAGCACATAACTGGGTAATAGCTACTCAGAATCTGAGAAAACGCACAAAGGCTGTGTCGGCTGGGGCCCAGCATTTCCCCATCCCCTCCGGACCCTGTCCTCACCTCACTGACCTACTGTGTTATACACAGACCCGTCAGACTGGCCCTCTACATGAAGTACCAGCAGAAATGTAATTTTTTTTTAAATACCTGTTTTCAATCACCTTGTAAACTTAGAACCAGCTGCCGGAGGTCTGAACTTGTTTGGAAATTTCACTTTACCGCATGATTGCCAGGCCCAACAGACACAGCTTTGACATCAATTAACAGGGCGACAAATCGGCGGCCAATTCTGGAAACAGCTTCCACACTGACAGTGAAGCATGGCCACTGACAAACAGCCCCTCGAGTAGCACTTTGTCATTCTTTGACATTGCTGACAGCCCCTGTACTTTCTCCAGACTTCCACGACAACCACACGCATGCATGCATTCTTACAACTCTGATGAGACATGTGGGTTTCCACGTGAAGGCACATGCACAAACCAAGGAGCTTGTGTGTGGAAACCGCCATGCTGCCTCCACATAGGTGTTGACATGCACTTACTTGAAGACCCTTAGGTGTTAAATGCATTCAACCCTTTGCAACTGTAGAGAGACACAGACATGCACACAGAATCACACATCTGTCTAAACATGCAAACACACCCAGCTACGCCCTGTGATTGCCATAGGCTTATTCACACACCTGCAAACCTCGCTCTCAAGGCCATGCACACAAGGAACCCGGGCACAATTTCTCAGGCAGATGTACTCAAAGAAGGGAGCTCACACAGTTGACTGTGCACCTGAGCGTACTCAAAGACAGGTTCAAAGAAATACCCACATGCTTACCACCCAAATGCAAGGGCCTACAGACAAGTTTCTCAAGTCAATTTGGAAAATGCAGCTGTTTTTGCTTTGAACAGAAACCGTAAAACAGAATAAATAAGGGAATGTTCTCCACACTTTCTGCTTTTAATATATTTAGCTGTGAATAGCTTTCTCTGCCACATTTTTCTTTTTTTGCCATTCAGGGTATGTGAGTTACGTTTACATAACAAGGTCTTGGAACATTTAGTCAAATTAATATTTCTTTGATGTGAAAAGACACGGCCCTTAACGGCCGATTTTAGCTGCTGCTTAGCACCATTCGCTCTGTGGAGACACTCTTCATGGCTGTTCAGATTTGACACGTTGTGTACCTATTTACTTCACCCAGCGCCTAAAATCTCCTCGGAAAGTTTGCAGATCACTGGCTAGAAAGGGAAAAGGCTGTTGTTCCAAGTCTCCATATTTTTATTCCTTTCAAATGTTTAGAAAATTGAATCACTTCATTAATTAACATGTACTTTTGGAGCAGAAGGAAAGGGAAAAAAGAACAGCTGCTGTCTTCACCGTCGTGAGCAGCTGGAGTGGGAAAACAGAAACACCGGCACAGCGTCTACTTATCCAGGCGTACCCTGGAACCCGGGATACAGGGGCAACCATTCCATGGGCAGTGGCGTGAGGTCGTCAGCCAGTGCCTGGTCAGAACACATGGCCCTCACTGAGCACCTGTGAGACCAGGCACGGTAACTTCAGCTCTGAGATTTCTGCCAACATGCAATTAAATGTAAAACGGTGACACTTCACTGAATTTTCTGTGACAGGGAGTAGTCAGTTTAATCTTTCTGGTACTCAAAATCAACGCATGCTTTTATTTTCCTTTCAAATGCTAGCTGCAAAATGATCTAGATAGTCTACAACTCACTCAGAGATTGTTAATCTATGGCCAGATACCTGTGGTTTGCAATTTTTTGATATTTCATACAAAAAGGGACTGTCCATTTTCATAGGTGCTTCCATGCCCCAGAGAGAGAGAGAGAGATCACCTCTTTTCCACGAAAGTTCTAGGAGAATAGAGACTTTCATCTATGTCGTTCACCAGTTCATTCCTACCGCCTGGATAAATACCATATACACACTAGATACTCAGTTAACACTTGCTAAATTGATAAAGTATGCCCTTAAACATAATTTCTGTCCCCTATTTCAAACCCAAAATTAAAGTATATGAAGAATCATCTTTATAGTTTTCTGTAAAAAATGAAAATGAAAGTTGAGGCTATTCTTTATCCATCACTCTTTCTCCAGTCCGACAGAGCACACGAAGAAGCTTTAAGAGGGCCGGCTGGTGGTGTGATGGGCACAGTCGCTGGACCCCATATGGCTCACTATGTGGATCAAGTCCCAGATGCAGGGAGTTGAAAAACACAATGGGTGCTTGTGTGTATGTGTCCAAAATTCTGAGAGGAAAATAGAGGCGAAGGAATTGTGATGTAGCCGTCCTGAATGGTATTTTCTCATCTTCCCTCTCTTTTTCTACCTCTCTGTCTCTCTCCAGCAAATGCACACACCCATTAGCAAATTTTTTTAAAAAGTTTAATTGCATATTATACAAAGCAATAAGCAACAATAATAATCATGTGTAGAAACAAAACAAAATTAAAAGGGTGTGGTTAAAATTCAAAATTTCATGCAGATAAGTCTCTCTTTCAGTCTTGTTTCTCTACCTCCACTAGGAAGGATCTTTCCATAGACTCAGCCCATACGAGATCCAGCACGCCGTCCTCTGCTCGCTAATAATACCCACTTTATCTCACTAATTTCAGCTACGCTTTTTTGTCTGATTACTGTATGTACTAGTAAGTTCCAAATTTCAAAGTCGTCTTTCTCAGAAGCTTTATCTCTCGAAACTCTACGAGTGCTGCGTTCTGAGGATAGCTCTCAAATGCCCTAAAAACCTGCGAATCAGAGCTCGTTGTCTGCTTTCCTAAGTCTTTCCCTCTGCTCAGTTTTGTATCTCTGCAGATGTCACCCACATTTGCAGTAGATATTCCAGCTTTCCTCTTTACGTCAACAGCTTCGTCTCCCGCTCGTCCTCTGTCCTTGAGGACAGTCTTCTCTTCCCTTGAACTGTGCAGTTTTCCTGAAGCCCGTGTCTAGCTTTCTTTCCTTCTTACTGTAAGAATGTATATACATGAAAAATTTGAGAGGAGTGGTGGGGGTGGCAGTGCAACGGTCAAATGCAGTTCTCTGCAAGGCTGACTCACAGGGCAGTGTCCCAGGTTCGTGATCAGTAACTACTCCATCAGGAAGACGCAAGGCACACCACGCCTGACCCCAGATTGAGTGAACCTGGGAGTGGGTTGTGGTGTCAGGACAAGGGTTGTCATTTTTCTCCCTGTTTCTCTCTCTCTTGCTCAAGAAATGAACTAATAAATAAACGTGAAGAGTTCTAAGGGATGATATGACAATGAAAGTACACGGGATTTTGATTTATGTGTGTCAGAGGCAGGTGTGTTTGTGTATAGGTGGTGCTTTAGGCAGGGTCTCACTATGTCGGACTCCTCCTGCTGCAGCCTGCCGAGTGGCTAGGACAAGCCTGTGTCACCGCCCCTGGCTTCCTAAGGTGGGTTATAAATCTAACCCAGGCCTCCCAGGTGGCCACAGCCTGGTCAGTAGAAGAGAAAGCCAGCATATGATACTGTGGCTGGAATAGGCCTAACTTTATCTGTAAAAGATTTAAGGAACTGAACTCGCACACAGCTGACAATAGTTCAAGTCCCAGACCTGGCAGCTTGCTTTCTCACATTCTCTCTCTCTCTCTCACTCTCTCTTTAGCAAATAAAAAAACACATAATAAAAACATAACAAAATTAAATAGTCATTTTTAAAAATGATTTAATGACACCTACCATCATGAGTGACAGTTGATAAGACCTGCCAAATGCAGTGAAGGTCAAAAATACTTGCCCAAAAGAGGTTCGCAATGACAAATATATAAAAGAAAGTTGACCAAAAGAAGTTCCCAAGAGAAGCATAGCACTTCCAGGCCAGACCCAGCACCCATGTGCCTGAACACCTCGGGGAGTGCACAGACTGGCGAGAACAGCCCACCACCCCTCCACTATACTAGGCAGTGGGGGGAGCAGGGGCCTCCTGGAGCACTCTCTCCATGAGGAAAGAGCTCTGGAGTTGGGAGCAACTTGGCTGCTGTCAATCTCTCTTTTCCAAAAAGAAGCAAAGGCTCAAACAGACACAGGGCTGCATAGCACTGCCAAAGTTATCGCCCTCTGCTCCCCAAGGAAGTTGGGTAGGGCCCAGCGTAGCCCAGCTCTTCTGAAAACAGTGGATCCTGTCAGAACCTGTCCTCTTCAAAGGTGAGAAATTGTTAAAATGCTAGCAGCACAGGGTCCATACAAAGATACCACAAGAAGGAAGAAAAGGAGTGAAAACTTGTGGAAGATGACGAAGCCTCACTGGAAAAATATTACAACAGAGCAGATGTGAAATAGAAGCAAACACACAACCATAAATAAAATTCGTAATGCATTTTTTAAACGTGCACTAGTGAGATTTGTCAGGTTAACTAAAAGAGATGAAACCTAAGCTGGCAGAACGGGGAAAATAAGCAGAAAGGAAAAAGAAACATTTTCTAAAAACCCATGTCTCCATTGGAAGCAGCACAACGTGAGGTAGAAGTTGCTCAAAATACAGTAGGCTGTGAAGGGCGAGAGGAAGAGAAAGACTTGAGAGGCAGATGAACCCAGAAGTTTAAAATATTGCTGATGGCAGTGACGAAACACAGGGAAAAAGGCTCTACAGACAGACACAATAGACAGCGCTGAAAATGGGAAAAAAATGCGTTTTATTTTATGTGTTTAAAATTTACATTTAATCACTGTACATCTTTATAGTGTATAACATGTTTTCTCCTGTATGACTCCAGTGCATATCAGTCACATCGAAGATGTTACCATATACATCATCAACAGATAACTTTTCATTCATGTGTCTGTTACATTTGTTTTAATATGTTCTGTAAGATACAGTGTTGGAGCCACACAGTGACACCAAGGTAAAACGTCACGCTCTGTGAGGTTGACCCGCAAGGGAAGGTTCTGGGTTTGCCTCTGGAGACTTCCCTGAGCTCACCAGGCCCATGTGGGCCCATCTCTAGTCCAGGGCTGGCTGAGGTGGGGTGGGCATGGCAACCAGACCCTATAAGAAGTACTCTCTCTTTCTCCCCCCCCCTTCTCTTGCTCATAGAAAGAAATTTTAATAAAAAGCATACAGGGACAGTCTATGGAATGGTGGGTAATGTGGCCGTATTTCACATGGCTAATCCTGTAGTTTGAGTCTAGGACCTGGAGGCTTAAAAAACATACCAGGTGCATGTGTATGCAGACCCAAAATCCCCACAGGAGGGATAAATGGAGAAGAAGGAACTGCTGTGTGACCATTCTCTATTGACTGGTAGGTGCTTTATCACTTCTCTCTCTTTCTGTGTCCTCTGGTAAAATAAATAAATAATAATAATAATAGTAAAATAATCCATAAAAGATTTGAGATATATAAAAAAGACCTAATTCTTGACTACATAACATGTTGAAAGAGCACACCATTTTTTGAAAGGAAATGCTTAACTCTTAAACTTGCTAGCCTTCTAAGATAAAGAATGCATTGCTCATCTAGGAAAACTACTTCAATCACTCAAGTGAAAAAAATATCAGGCCAGAGTCAAAATGATTCACAGGGACATTTAATGTTAGTGGACTACAAAGCATATGGATACGATATCCTCAGGCAAATAAGACTTTTAACCCAGTTAAGTTTTAGTCTAAATATAAAAGTCAACAGTCATTGGCTTTTTCAGCAAATATTTATCGAGTGCCTATTATTGTCTAATATTCTTGGTGCAGAGCATTCAAGAGTGCCAGCAACCATAACAAATAGAAAAATCCCTGCCTCCATGGGGCTTACTTTCTACTTAGAAGAAAAAGAGAGACATGAATGGGATGAAAAGTGAAATATTTAGTAAGCAAGTTTGTGATCACTGGTAAGTGTTCAAATGAAAATTCAGCATGAAAATCTGATAGATCATCCAAAGTTCTGTCACTTTAGAAAGGATGAGCAGAGAAGGCTTTATGATGGGTGATGTTCGAGTAAACGTAAATGAGGAAGGTGCAAGACTTGCAGTTGTGTAAGGAGAGTTCCAAGCAACGAAAACAACTGGTAAGGAGGGACTGAGGCAGGAGTGAGCCTGGAGTGTCGAGGGAATAAGAAGAGGGACAGTATGACCGAAACGAAGAGAGGAGGACGCAGCGAAAAGGAGACGGGGTTTGGAAGATAATGGGAGCAGGAGTGTTGGGTCTTCTAGGAATTTTAGCTTTTATTTTGAGGTGAATAGATATTGAGTTTGAATTGCATAGGGGGAAGATCAGAATCCTGCTTTAGACCCTGTTCAGTTTGGAATAATTACTGAAAATCCAGATAGAGAAACTAAGGAAGTGGTCAGACATGTAATAAAACATGCTGATATTTAGTATGCAAGGTATCACATATTTTGTATGAGCCTTTATTTAAAAAGTACTAGAGGGGGGTCCAGCAGGTGATAAGTGATTAAGGCACTGGACTCTTACTTGGCAGATCATGGTTTGAATCCTGGACTGGCAGCTTGCATTCTCACTTTCTCTCCCTGTCTCTCTCTGGTAAGCATGCATTCCCTGTAGGGAATTAAAAATAATAATAATGATAAATAAAATTAAATATATGTGTGTGTGTATATAGATAGATAGATAGATAGATAGATAGATAGATAGATAGATAGATAGAGATATTTATTTTCCTAAATACTAAAGGAAAAAATTGGCAAACATAAAAGGGAATAAATCTTTGAGACAGTAACTCATGGTGCCCTTTGAATTCATGCATCTAGGGGGAGGTTAAGACCACTGTACGCAATGCAGAATATTTATAGAACAAAATCAAATGCTACAAATGCAGAAATGTAGAAACGGGAACTAGCGAAGGAAGGAAAGAAAATGAAATTATGGGAAGTAATTTAAGATGATTCATTTCTTCATCTCTTGTAACCAGGCCCTCAAAATCATATAATCTAAATCAGATAAATTAAGTTATAAGAATTAAAGTATATTTAAATTTATAAGTTAAATATCAGAATATTTATTAAGAAAAAATGATCGGTTATAGCAGACACTGCAGGTGTCCTGCCCACTTCCTTTGCCCTTACTACTTCAGTACGTATGAGCATGAATTACAGTCGCCAGCACCTAGCTAGGTTTTGCAGGAGGCTGTTTCACGAAAACCACTTAGCCCACTCAAGTGGCAGCCCAAACATGTCAGAGAATTAAGACTCCTTTGGGTAACTCTCAACCTGCTGTGTTACGGTCTCACTCGCAATAGCTTCGAATGACTCCGGTGAGAAATATCCTACTGCACAGAGCTGCAAACATTAAACCTTTAGTCATCAACTGGTCTGTAGAGAGAAGACTCTACACGTACCTCTAGTTGGTGACTCATGGCTTGTCAGGGTCTTGGAGGGAACAGAATTAGAGCAAAGGAAAAGTGTTACAGCAAGAGGCATACTCTTGCTGGCCTTACAAGGATGAAACCAAAATGATCAGATCTTTGGGTTTCCCTAACATTGCCCACCTGAGGGCAGCCATTGCAGTGGACACATGGAGTGACACAGAAGACAGTGGCCTGCTCCAGTGGAAGTCAGCCAACCACTGTCCTCAGCAACGCCATGCACAAGCAAGCCATGGTGACTGAATGGAGATAATGCATGGGGGGCAGCAGTGTGGACCCCGTCACACAGCTTATGTACTTGCTGCTGCTGCATGTCCAGCCTGAGAGAGAGCCGGCTGTGGCAGTCTTTCTTACGTAACAACCCACTGTCTTGAGAGCTAGTTTTCTTTCTTTCTTCTTTCTTTCCTCTCTTTCTCTCTTCCCTTTCCTTTCCTTTCCTTTCCTTTCCTTTCCTTTCCTTTCCTTTCCTTTCTTTTCCATCCCTTTCTTTCTTCTTTATCTCTTCTTTCTTCCTCCCTTCCTTTCTTTCCCTTTCTTCTTTCTCTTTTTTTTCTTTCTTTCTTCCTTTTTTTTCTTTCTTTCCTTCTTTCTTCCTTTTTTTCCTCTTTCTTCTCTTTCTTCTTTCACCTTATTCCCATTTACTCATGCATGTCACTCAAAGATATTACTATATACATTATCATCAGCAAATAGCTCCTCATATTTTGTCAACTACATAAACATTTACTTTTTTTTTCTTTCTCTTTTCTCCTCCCTCTCTTCCATATTAAATTTTTTTCACATTTTATTGATTCACAAAATATCTCAGACTAAAAATTTGGACCAAGCTATAATCTAGTGACAAGTGCATTGTAATTTTCTTCTGAAACTTTGTTTTTCTCTCTCCATTCCCCTTTTTACTAAAGAGAGGTATAAACTAATTTATTTGCAAAAAAAGATTAAATTAGTCTCAATTTGGTCTGTTATTTGCACAAACCCCCATAAGAATTCAATTTCTGATGCAGGGCAACAGATATTATTTTATTATTGAATTTATGCAAATAACCATTCTGTCGAATGCTCACAAATATTTTCCAATTGCAAAGGGGTCAGGAAGGGAGAAAAGTTCATTTCAATTTAAAAAATAATACAAATTACAGAACCTATCAACAACTCAAACCTATCAAGAAAACTCAAATTCTTAAAACTGGAAGACAAAGCATAGAAGAAAATCAGTAATGTTTTAGAGAAAAGTCATAGAATTCTATTTCACCAGTTCAGTCTCACGTAATCTCTCTTTTGTTGAATTTGCAGTGTTACTGTGGTCTGATCTTTCCATTTAAATCCTGCAAGTTAACATTCAACATTATCATTGATATTTCTAGACTTGTCCCTACCATTAAGTTGACCTTTTCCTTGGTCATTTTTTGTTCTCATTTATGTCTGTCTGTCTTTAGTTTTCCTGATATAGCACTCCTTTCAAAACTTCTCAAAGAGCTGGTCTGGTGTTGGTAAATTCTTTCAGACTTTGTTTATCTGAAAATGTTTCAGACTTTTCTTCCCATACGAAGGATAATTGTGCCAGATATAGTATTCCTGGTTGAAAATGTTTTTCACTTAACACTTTGAATATATTTTCACACTCTCTCTTTACTCCCATTGTTTCAGACAAGAGGTCCAACATTATCCTAAAGGGATCTCCTTTGAAAGTGACTTGACATTTCTCTATTGCCAATTTTCATTCTTTCTTCCAAGAGCTAAAACTCACGAGGCATCATTAATCCATTCATCAGAGTGATGCCATGCCTCAGTGTACAATTACTGCCCACTAAGCCCCACCTCCCAAGGCAATTACACTGGGGACTGAATTCTGAAACATGAATCTTTAGAGGAAAAGCCATTATTCAAACTATAACATACAGTATCAGATTTTCAAGAAAACTCATCAGTCTCTAATCAGAAATTTGATTTTGCTAGGTTTCTTTTGCTTAAAGGACACCACTTTCATAATCAGTGGGATCAAGATTACACTTTGAATGGATTTACAGTCCCTACTTCAAGTGCATCGCTATCCGAAGAGTTACAAGCCTGTATTTTTTTTTTTTTGATATAAGACTTTGCATGATATTGTCTTAGACCGAGGGACTCAGGCAGCAAGCAGGCATGGCATAGGCAGAAAAGCACAGATCCACTAGGTCTTCCGTTTGCTCCATCATTTTGGGATGGGCTCTGGAATCTTAGGATGAATTCTTGAAAGTGAGGCTAAGATGCCAGGTGCCTTTCTGGGTCTGAAGTCACGCCAGTTGATATTTGATATACTTTAATCAACAGTCAGGATCTGCTATTGGATTTTTATTAGGTAAATGCAATCGATGATCCAAAAAATACAAATAGGAGTGATTTCATTCACTCTTAATAAAGTTCTCAGGCGATGTGTGCCTCCTGTGCCTACGAGCTTTGGTTTTGCTGTATCAGAGGTCTAGTTTTGGCTGTAAGGAATGCGGAAAAATTTTACTATGTGTCTCACCATAAGATTCTTTGTGCCAGCACACTAGTGGGGAAAAAAGGGACATTGTAATTGTTAAAGGAAAAGACCTTAATAACCATGAAAAGATAATGTTGATAGGTAGTGGTGATGGTGAGTAGTATGTGAGAAATTTGAGGGATATCTGGTGAAACCTTTTTGTACTCCCAGCTTTTAATAACTTTAAATGGACAGTTTTAGGAGCCACATCATAGCTAGGGACCAGCAAAAATACTCACGGGAAAATCTATAATGGGTGATAAAAGCAAGAGGTGATATCTACAGATTAAGGTGCTAGGCCTAGCTTTAGCAGTGGGGACTAGAATTTGTTCCATCAACCCCCCTTTTGCAAGTCTTACTTAAAAAAAAATCGGGGCAGTTAGACCATCACATCATGGAACTATTTACAGGAATTTAACATAGAGCACAGATAAATCTGAGTGGTGCAGAGAAGGGTAACCATGAGTACACTGTCTACTTCAGAGCAAGACAGGTTAAATTCAGACCTCTGGCACCTGCATTCCTTTACCTGAGGCTTCCTCTGCTATAAATGCCACTTTCCATGACCAGGAGAAAGGTCAGAGGTCTAGAGCAATTAGTACCCTTGGAAGCAGCCCTCAGCAAATGACTGGTATGGGGCCATGTATTATTATCCCAGCCCTCTCACTTTTCAAGTAAGATGATTTTCAATAGAGAATGGTATGCTGAACACTAACGCTGTCCAGCAGAATGTCACGCTAGTCATCAATAGAGGGATCTTCCTTGGAGATGTCACCTCGACTCCATGTCTTTCTTCTTCTCATTTCCCTTCTCACTTCTCATTTTCCACTACCTCCTGCAGTAAGGACTTACCCTTGAATCTTTTCCTCAAGGTCTGCTTCTGGGAGAATCTAAATAAAAAACACTGTTACTATAATCTTATACTTGCCTATAATGGAGATTCAATATTTGCTGTCTAAATCAATGGAATACCAAGTATATTACATAAAGTTTTAGTTATAAAAGTAACATTAAGAAGAGCAATTAATGGAACATAATCCTAAATTATCAAGGGACATACACACACATAGCAAAGAAATACATTTCACATAGTAAAAGACTTTTAAAAGGAGCAATAAAAGCAGAAGGCATTCCATAATTTTAAGACAGAATTAAGATCACATATATTTTTCATATCAATAAATGAAAATAAAATGAACAATTTAGATACAAAGAGTATCAGACTGAACTACGAAGCAAAAGGACAGGACTATAATATAACTTGACTCGGAAAGGTTTGAAAAATAGAAGGATGAACAATTGTCTACTGGAAAATATCAAAAAAAAGATGAACTAAATCTTCATGTTATTCAAGGACAAATCAAGAAAATAAGGTAGGCCTGCCCATGACCACACCCCATTTGAGAGTGCTTGCTCTCTCCCCTTCCCCCAGTGAGCACACATGCCCTCCATCAATAAAAACAGAAAAAAGGAAGGGTCACTTAGGGCTAAAACATTATTCTTCAATAGAGATTAAGCACATAATCCAGAAAGAAAGAAAGAAAGAAAAAAGAATATATCAATATGAGTAAGGAATACAGTAAAAGAGGGCCGTCCAGTGGAGCAGTGGTTAATCACAATGCTCTGTGAGTTGATGCCCATGGGAAGGTGCCATGTCTTCCCTGAGCATGGCAGGTGCATGGACATCCATGATCTAGAAACGGACTGAGGCTGGGGAGGGATCATGCACCAAAATCCTGATGGGGATACTGTCTCTTCACCTGTCTTTCTTGCTTATTGAATAAATAAACATATAGATAAATATATCTCATATATATCTATAACATATATATTACACATAATACAAAGCTATTATAAAATAATAGAAAATTACAGGAAAATTAGATACCAGCACATAATTATTATGAAAATTTAATTCACTTCTGTCAATGTTTGACATAGAAACATGTGAAAAAACAACATATAATATCTGCCCCTTAATTAATTCTTTTGCTATTATCAAATTCTAATCCCTGGAAAGATATGTCCTAGATAAATAAAAATTTAAAAATCGAGAATAAGTAAAATTTTTTTTCTATCTTTTTTTTTTAGAGGTTTTTGCTATAGGGTGCATGTGCTTGCCAGACAGACAGAGAGAGACAGAGAGACAGAAAGCGAGAAATCACCCCCCAGGGGGGTTGGCCACACCACAATCCTTTCTCCTCCATTCTCCTCTCGGGATCATGGGCACTCATGCACATGCGCCTGGCGTGAGTTTCAAGCCACCGTGTCTGGAACTCGAACAGTGGTCGACTACATGGGAGTCCAGCAACATAGCCATTACACTAACTGCTGGTCCTGAATAAATAAAAATTTTAAGTGCTTAAATGTAGGTGAGAATGTGGGAGAATTTTTCCATAAATCCTTGTACGTAAGACATACTTAATAAAGATAAAAACAAGAATCTATAAAATGTTAAAAAATAACAACATAGAAAATATAAAACTAAAAACTACCACTAGGCCAAAAATAAAACAAAAGTTCAAAGAAAAGCATGGGCAACAATGTTTGCAGTGGACTAGCTGGTGGCATGGTCTTTAAGGTGGCTGGATCCCACATGGTCAACTGCATTGTTCAAGTCCCCAAACTGGCAGCTTGAGAAACACTGAGGGCAGGGGCATACATGCCTGAAATCCCAAAAGGAGGGAGAAATGGAGAAGAGCCTGCAGAGTGATCATATTCCATGAGGGGTGACAAGTTCCTGCCCTCTGGCAAACTATTCAATCAATCAATAAAATGTTTCTAGTATATGTCACAATATATTTTTGTTTTCTTAATATAGAGTTAATGAAAATAAGTAAGGAAAATAACTAATGACCCATGAAGATAATAATAATAAACACAACTGTCCATAAAACATATAAAAAAATTCAATATCACTCATAAGAGAAATGTAAAACAAAGTTACAGTAATACATAATTTTTCACCTATCAGAAGGAAACAAACAATGCGTTTGATAACAGTATAATTTCAAGTTGAAAAGGGATGATTACTCTCCTCCACCACTGATTAGAGCATAAAGTGTTACAATCTCGAATGGAGGGCCACATGACACAGATATCATAGACATACTTCTAGACTCCATAAGTCAATTTTTGTAACAATTTATTCTACCATTAGATTCACATATGATTTTCAAAAATGCTTTAAAGAGCTTTATTGCAACTTTTCTCTGTCAGAACAAAAGAGTAGAAGGTCTATCCAAAGGGAAATTATTAAATATATTATGCTACAGTCATATAATAAAATAATCTTCATTATAATGAATGAAATCTCCAATTTTTATGAAGTAGGAACAAAAATAGCAGGTCAGGACAAAATGCCACTTGAAAATTTAATCTGAATCTAACCTGTACACTGTGGCTAAGGCAGCTGCATCCCACATGGCCAACTACACCATTCTAATCCCAGATCCAATAGGTCAGAAAATGTACAAGGGGTGTGTGTGTGTGTGTGTGTGTGTGTGTGTGTATGTATGTCCACAATCCCTAAGGGAAGGAAAAATAGAGAAGAAGGGATTGCAGTGTGACCATCCCCCATGGGGCAGGGGAGTGCTTTCTAATTTTCTCTGTCTCTCTCCTTTTCTTTCCTTTGGGTGAACACATGCTCTTACTAAATTAACAACAAAATTAATTTGATATTTCATTCAGGTATTCACAATTTTTTTTATATATACTCATTCTAGGTTTGGGGGATGTCATGGTAAATGAGATTACCTAAGTTTTGAATCCATACTCTAGAGGGTTGAACAATATGTAGCTGAAAGAAAAAAGAAAAAATTGAGTAAAGAGATAAGAAATGAGAAATATAGATTATTAGTTTAAAAAGGATTAGGGGTTCAGGAGTTTCTGCTCCAAAGAGGTGACATTTCAGAAGATTTCTCAGTGAAGTGGAGGAGTTGACTGGCCATGTAAGTAGCTGAGGCGATGCCTATCCATACACAAAAACAGTGGAAAAAAGTAACAGCTGTTCATGCGACACTCGCTAGGTGCTTGACTTTCAGCAGGTTAACTAGCATTCCTCAGCCTTGGTTTCCACAACCTCACCCAGAGAAGGCCTTAAACTCTGGTGTTTGCACTCAAGATGTGCTTCATTGCAAATGACAGAAATGGAAGCAACACACGTAGGGCAATGATGGGTTTTATGAGCTCAAGTTTCTAAGCCACAGAATATGAGCAGAAACTAGCTTCATAAACAACTCATGTCAGAGTCCAAAGGCCTTCATGACTTTCACACTCCACTACTTATTGTTGCTTCTTTCTCAATGTTGGCTTCATAGCTTTGGTTGTAGACAAACTTCTTTCACACTTGAGAGTAGAAGTCCAGTCAAGTGTTGAGCGGCTTCAAATTTTACATTTCTCACCAAGAAGAGTTAGTCACTCTTCTATTGGTTGAAACTCAAAACTTCTAGAGAAAGTCTCTTGCCCAATTTGTCCCACTTCCCCACTCTCCATGGTAAGCAGAGTGGGATGTCTTGATCGACAGCCTGTTCTGGAGCTACTAGGTTGAAGTACAAGTTGTAAGAATTTACCAAAAGTAAGGATCCTCCCGTGAAATGAAAGAATGCTTTCCTAGCAAGAAAAGCAATGGCTGGTTACTGCTGGAAAGACATGAGGACCTCGCAGTCTAATCTGTGTGCACTAAAAAGGTACTTGTTATGGGCTCGGGAATGCTTATAGCATGGTATTTCCACATCACCCTGGGGTCACTTGGATAGAAACTGCTAGATAATCCGTGACTCTCTCCTATTAGGTCAGATTTACCCGTGTCCTTTCAATACCACACCATGTAACCACCACTATGTGCTGTGAGTCATAATCAGTAAGACCTGTTTTATATGTTTACATTAGATAATGTGTTTCTCTTCATTGTTGCTTTATTTACTTATTTATTTTTGAGACATGGGTTAGTTAATCTAGTACTTTGTAAAGTTATAGGCATCCCACAAATTCCTAACAGATAGCAGATACTCAAAATCATGCTTTTGATAACTAATCTCCTACTTTTCTCTTCATAGAGCTTACCTGTCTGTTTTTCCTATTTCCACTCCAAAATTGCCATGAACTCACTAGCTAAGACTAAGAGTGATCCATAATCTTTTCTCCCTGGTTAGCTTTCTTTTGCATTAATTCTTTAGAGAGTGGTAGTAAATAGAATTCATCCTTCACTGACTTTCTTAATAAGACCCCAAATTCCCATGTTACACAGTATTGTCAGCTATTTACCTAAATTGCAATCTCTTCTGCTTTCTCAACACTAATGTAGAGGAGATATCAAAACCACCTTAATTGGCCTTTGACCTAATTAAATTTTCTTTTCTTTTAAAGAGAAGTACTAAAGACAGTCTAATTAAATTTTCTAAATTTTCTTCTAAAGTGCTATTCATTCCCTCTGCTCTTTTTTCATCCCCCTCTAATGTCCAACTCTCTGATTTTTATTGTTTGTTTCATCAGTGGACTTGAAAGAAGCTTAAAGTTCATGCAGAGTTAGAAACCAAGAATAATTCTTCCTCTGCTGGGTTAAACCTTCTCCCTCTGACTATGAACATGCTATTTTCATCCCGAAGGTGTGGCTTCTTTCTACAGGGATTCAAAAAATAATAATGAAACCTCAGCTGGAGAATCTTAGAAAGTTTTTTAATTGATTTTCTTCGAACCGTGGTCGACAACGTGGGAGTCCAGCGACATAGCCATTACGCTAACTGCTGGTTCCCTATTATGTTAAATATTAACAGTTGCATGTTGCTGGCTCCATTGATCGGTTTCCAGGCCTTATGCTACCTCCATCCTGTCAAGATTGTGGGCATGCCCACAAATGTGGCCAATGTGTTTTTCAAGCTACCAAAGCCAAGATTCAAACTGTGGTTGGCCGCATGGTATGCGTTCATCTAATCACTACACAAGGCCTAGTCTTTTCTTCTTATTGTTTCCTTCACTTGATATCCAAGACATTATCCTTTTTGTTTGTTTATTTATTTTCTAGAGGACACATGCATTTGCTGGAGAGATTCCGAGAGAGTGTGTGAGAGAGAAAGTGAGAAATCACATCCCATGGGGAATGGTCATGCCACAATCCCTTCTCCCACATTTCTCCCTCCTTTCGGATTTTTAGGCACACATACACACATGCCTGATATGTGTTCCATAGTTGATCATGTGAGATCCAGCTGCCTCAATCACCATGCCACAGGCTAGCGTCTTCTGGCTTCTATCCAACCTCACTCATGATAGCTTTTCAGTCTGTTGTGCAGATTGTCCTGCTCTGTCCTAACCTCCCAGGGTTGTGGTTCCCTAAGTGACATTGTCTGGTCCTCTTTTCTACTTAAACACATGTATTTGACAAATCTTTCCACATACAGGACTTTCAGTCCATCTATATGCAGAAGAGTCAAAGTATCTATCTCCTAAACTTCTATATCCAACTTTTTCAATATCTTCTCTTAGATGTTAAAAACATCTCAAACCTAACATGTCTAAAACAAATTATCACAGCCATCACCACTGAACAAATCCTTCATAGTCCCATTTTTGGAAATATCTATACCCTTGCTTAGACCAAAAACTCTTGAAATTGACATTACCCCTGATTTCCCTTTATTCTGCAGGAAATTCTAGACTTCAAGTACTGATCACCACCTCCACTGTTAGTGCCCTGCTCTGAATAATG
The DNA here is from genome assembly GCF_000334495.1 of Tupaia belangeri chinensis. NCBI lineage: Eukaryota > Metazoa > Chordata > Mammalia > Scandentia > Tupaiidae > Tupaia > Tupaia belangeri. The sequence continues at coordinate 4,947,382 of NW_006159608.1, read as the reverse complement.
TGAATTAAGCTTAGCTAGTTTCCTTGCCTGTACTTCATTGTCAGCCTAACAGCTAGAATGATTCTTTAAAATAAGAGATCAATGATGTTGCTCCTATGCTCAAAAGTCTGTAAGGGCTCCCAGTTTTACAGAGAGTAAAATCTGAAATTCCTCTCAGTGACCTATAAGACTGCACATTATTTGAGCTCTGCCACATCTAATTTTCTTCCCTTCACCCACTCCACTCCAAGAGAACGTGCCACCACTGTTTCTCTCAACAGAAAACGAGTATGTTCCCATGTAGGGAGCTTTCCTACAGTTGTCCTCAGGCCTGGGAAATTCTTACTTACGCATCTGATCGTCTGTAACTCTAATCCTAAAATCTTCACTGAAGTATCACTTTTTAAGTGAGGTCAGTCTTAGCATCCCTATTTTACTTCTTTTCACTCTATTTCCCTTTAGCTTTCTGTTACCTACCCTCTTGTGCTTTTGATTCTTCACCAGCATCTATCACCTTCTAGCACATGTGTTAATTGAATCATTCAGTACACTTATATCTACAAGATACGTATGCAGGGGTGCACCTAAGGCCTGCCCTTACTTTTGCATAAGAGTTAATTGTGTTCATCTCTTTAAGTAGTAGCTTGCAGTTAGTTATGGGGTTATTTAGATCACAAAAATTCACTAATGATTCAAATCAGGACCATCTTTTGTTATCTGAAAAGTCTGTTTGCAAACATTTTTCAGTATACCACTGTATTCATGAGATTAGAGTTCTATTTATTGGTTTGTTTGGACAGAGTTTTGCCTTAGGGCACATGTGCTCTCCTAAGAGAGGGAGAGAGACAGAGATATTGAGAGGGAAGGTGAGCAATCACTTCCCGTGGGAATGGCCACACCACAAACCCTTCTCCTCCATTCTCCTCCTGGGATCTTGGACACACATGCACACTCACCTGACATGATTCTCAAGCCACCAAGTCCAGGACTTGAACCATCGTTGGCCTTGTGGGAGTCCTGCAATGAAGCAAGCTATGCCATCTGCTGGTCCTGAGAACTTTGTTCTATTAACTCCTATATCTGTAATATACAAAATGTGTCTGGCACATGGTAACCACTCAAATATTTACTAAGTATCTCCAAACCATTCTCATTTTAACTCTTGTTTCAGGCACCACTGGGAGCCCATGACTTTGAGATTCTCTCTTTTACTCTGCATGGATTACTATGGGCACTGAATCCATGACACATCCCTCTCCTGGAATCCGATTCCCCTTTCTCTGCTTTGTGTTTTTATCCATGGCATTCTTCACCTTTGATCTTTTTTATGTTTCATTTACATATTTATTTATTTGTACATTTTATCACTGCAATGCGTTCTGTCCATTTCAGCTGAAGCTATATCTCACGTACTTATGAAAGTATCTGGTACATCAGATGAATCTCCATAAATTTTGTTGCCTTAAATAAACAAGCGAATGAATAAGTAAGTGAATTGTTCACTCAATCACACCAGTACTCCTTCTAGAATTGATGTCAAGAACTGGGAAGAATGATTTTCTTTCCCACAGAGAAAAGGTCTTACTTAGAAAAAGCAACAAGAGATATCTCATACAATAATCTAGGAAGGTGTTGTAAAGAGCATATGAGAAAACAGGTTCAACAGGTGGCATGGTGGTTAAGGACGCTGGACTCCCACATGGCCAACGGCAGTTTTAGTCCCAGACCTGGTGGCTTGCTTTCTCACTTTCCCTCTCTTTCTCACTCTATCCCTCTCTGGTCAAGTTAAAAATAAATAACAAAGAAATAAATAAAATAATTCTTTTAAAAAAGAATACATGAGAAAACTTATATAAAGTGTATTATTTAACCTTTCCAAAAATAAGAAAAATAGAATACCCTTTCTGCAAAAAAAAATCTAATTATGCATATCCATGAAAAATAGCTCTGGAACAAGTAATTTAGAGAAATCTTCACTTCAGATTAAACAATGCTGAAAATAATCTTTATTATACAATAGGAGATCTTAGAGTATTAACATATGAATCCAAATCTCCCTACAGATATTACACAGAAAAGTTCTCAAATATATTTTAGCATGTAAATCATAGTTTCACTAATAATTTTTTGATTGACTATGCATATGTTCACTTTATTACATCTTTTTATTTTAAAATTTTACATAAAATTGGTGATTATATTGAATTAGATGTAAAATGCATAGCAGGTGAACTAACAAGGCACATTTTCAAATTTAGGCAGATTCTAATTTTCCTAAATATTTTTACATACATGCATACATAAAAGCACACAAACATACATACATATGTATATGAAGAAAAGGTCACAATTTTGTGAACATATTCAAGGGGAAAAAGATCAAAATATTAAGTAATGATTAAAATAGTTTTAATTTTTATGGTTATTTTATTTATTGGAACATACTTAAAGATTACTTTATTTAGCTTTTAAAAAAATGAAAATGCTTGTTCAGTGTGGGATCTAGTTATTTATTTATAGTCATTAAACCACATTAATGTTAGAGATTCTCCTATTTTTCTACTTAACTCTTTGTATTTAAGGAGCCACCAGAATTTCAGTAATGTGAGATGATTTCCAGTTGATTCTGACATGAACACTGTCATAGGAGAACTCTGAGCTTCCTTAACTGGAGCCCCGTGCCAGTTTTATAGTGGAAATTGGAAGGATCTTCTAGACAAAGAAGCTATATGAGCAGTGGATATAATACAGCAAAGATTCCCAGTGGGTACTCTGTCTTATTAGGAGAAACCATGTAAGAGAGAACTCTGTGTTATAAAGTGATCTGTAATGGATTATTTGGAATGAAAGGAGCAGTGTGATTGCTGAACCATTGACTGAAGTCTCCAGCATAGTTCAAGTCATCTCCTTGACTAGCCAAGTGCTCTTGAGTGATGGGACTGCCTCAGAAAGTGGCAGGTCAGAAACTGAACAGCGTGGCTGCTCATTGGCCAAGGCATTCTGTTCCGACCAATGGAAAAACTGGCCCATGTGCCCACGAAGTCTGTCATCTTGCCAGAGCTGTGAAGAATCGAATATGCAAATGTCACAAATAAATGCATGCATGCTTAAAATGAGGAGGACATACAGCATCTACACAAAATCCTGCCAAACTGCAAACTGTTTATAGAAAAGGTCATGTTAGGACAGGAGTAGTAGATCATCTCTCCAACTGCTAAATATATTAAAATGTGATGTTTTCAAAAATTTATACTTCAACATAAAAAAAACTTCACTATGGAAACTTGATCTTATCAGTGAAGTCTCCACAATTTTGAATACCTAGGCCTCCCTGCCAGAGAGAGAAATGAGTTTGATGAGACACTCATGGAAATCTCAAGTGCTTTATGAAAGTAACTTATTGTTGTCTATTTATAGAACATGCTTTACTTTATCTCCTCAGCCCCTTTCTTCCAAATGCCAAAATAGTTCTATATTGCACAACAAAATGTACCATTAATCAGAAGCATAAATTTCAACAAGACTTCAGAGTGTACCTAATTCCCCTTACACAAACTTATCCCCACCACTGGAATTTCACTTATGGTACATATGCATTCAGCAGCTAAACACCTACTGAGCCTTTCCTTTAAATCTGCCACTGTGCCTTTCCAACCTGGGCCTTGTAATTCCCACCGTACAGATGAGTGTGTTGACAGTTGAAGAGATTAAATGACTTGCAGATTGAATACAGTGCCTGGGATGCATGGATCCCAGCCTGCGTCCTCCCATCGACTACCTTTTCTGCTATGAGAGCTGGTTCCAGAAGCTGACTAACAGCAAAGCAGAGGAGGTTGCATCTGGACAAGGAAATGGCAGTGCTCCCTCGTAGCCAGTGGGGTTCAGTCAGTACAGTGACACCCTCCTTTCCCACCCCTTTGACCTCATAGTGCTCCATCTTTTAATATAACCTTTTCACAAAGCGTTCCTTGATTCATTCCCTCTTTCACAAAATCTACAACTCTTGTGGATTTGTATTCTGATTTATCCGTCACTCTCTCAAAACTCATATGTCTTTATAACTTAGATCATGTATGTTCCTGTGGTAGAATTTAAATTATTTGAAGCAAGACCTAACTATGTCATTCTATCTATCATGATGTCTTTTCTGTGCTGAGAAATCAACACTTTAATGAGTGAAGGAATGACTGAGTAGACTATGGATTCCTCTCCTGTATCTGAGCTATCTTTCATGTCCGTCACCGACCGTCACGCCATGTCTTACAGCCAGACAGCTCACCATTTTTCCGTTTTCCCAGTCATTTATACATTACTAACACTCATTCATTCAAGATTTAATAAGCAACTATGCACCAGAGGAAGTTTTAACAACTGAAGTACAAAACACAACTGATTGAGCAGACTCCAGAGTTCTGCTCATCCTATTCGTGTGGAAAGCTTGTCCTGACACCACGTGTGACAGGTGACTCGTCCCAGAATGGATGTTGGAGGTAATAGCACAGAAGGAGTAAGGTCTCTCCTGGGTTTTAAAAGTGCCGTGCCATAATGTGGATCCCACCTTTCTTTTCTTTTTCTTTTTTCTTTAAGGAGGGTGGGGGGGAAGAACATAGTGTAAATAATACCCACGTCATCTACAAATCCCTACCTTTCAAGCAACTTGTTAGTACGTAACAGTGATCATCCTCATACTATTTTAAATGTTTTCTAGTTTCACATCCTTTATATCATCAATCTCATACAGCATACTATTTATCTTAACTGGATACAGTTACTACATTTCAAACAAAAATCTGGCAGAGATAGCATAAATAACTTACACAAAGTCAAAAAGTCGATACATGAAGGGGAAAAAGCTGAATTTTCTTCCCAGTATGTGTCTGATTCTCCTCCGTCGTGAGACCGCTACTGGTAAGAGAAATAAAGCTCTTGTAAACACAGTGTACACAGCAAATGCCACGATGGCTTTTCCCTTCCCGTTGGACACACAGGACCAGTTATTGTCCTCACCGTGTGTTTATTGACGATACGCTGGGGTGTGAGGCCTCCAGTATTGTGGAATTACGCCATCCTTTCAATACTTCATTGTTTACTCCTAATGCATGAATGCCTTGTTCCTGACACAGCAATGTCAAGTTTACAAGATTTAGGCTTCACCTGGAGTCTGGAGTCAGACAGAATTGGTTTCTAAGCTCAGTCAAGAACGATGTGTAATTCGGGGCACCCATCTAAAGCAATGCAAACTTGCGTGTCATTTCAGATCCTTTGGGCTGCCACATGAAAATACTATAAACTAGGTAGTTTATGAACAAAAGCTAATTCCTCACAGTTCTCACAGCTGGGAAAGCGCAGCATCAAGGCATTAGCAGACCTGGTGCACGCGGAGGGCCTGTTCCCTGACTCATAGTGGCATCTTCTCGCTATTCTTGCATGGTGGGACACGCGAGTGCTCTTTCTGTAGCCCCTTTCATAAGGACACTAAGCCACTATGAGGGCCCTACTCTCATGGCCTAATCATGCCTCCAAGGCTCTCCCACCGAATGTTATCACGTTAGTGATTAGGTTTCAGTACATGAACTCTGCGGGGTGCAAACACAGATCTGGTCCCTCAAATTCATGTCCTTCTCGTAAACAAAATACATTCATTTCATCCCAATACCTCCAATTAAGTCTTAACTTATTTCATCATTAAATTAAAGTCTAAGCCTCAAGTCTTATATAATATAATCTAAGTCAGATATGGGTGAACCTCGAGGTTCAAGACTCATACTGAGAAAAATTTTCTTTGTTTCTGAACCTGTGAAATCACACAAGTATGTGCTTCCAAATCGTAATGGCAGGCTGAACAGTGTAGACAGTCTCACTCCACGATGGAGAAAAACAACTGGTCCCAAGTTAATCCAAAATTCCACAGGGCAAATGACTCCAAATCTTAAGACTCAAGAAAAATTTTCTTTGACTGGTCCACAGTCAGTGCTTAATCACTGCATCCTCATGTGGTAGAAAGGATCAGAGGTCTCTCTTGTCTTCTTTCCTAAAGAACCATCTGCATTCAAGAGAGGTCAACCCTCATGTTTTAATCACTTCCCAAATATCCACCCTCCTAATACCACCACATTGATGATAGGTTTCAGTGTATGACGTGGGGGCACAAAAATTCATACCATGAAACGTAACTTTAATCTTTCTAAACAAGTTTGCTAAGGAACTAATATCATTTTAGTGTAAAAATAAAACAATCTACATGTCTAGAAAAAACAAAACATGGTTTGGACCAGCAGTTAGCGTAATGGCTATGTCGCTGGACTCCCATGTAGTCGACCGTGGTTCACTCCCGGACCCGGTGGCTTAAAAGTCACACCAGATACGTGTGCATGCGTGCCCGAGAGGAGAATGGACGAGAAGGGATTGCGGCAGGGCCGCCCCCCCAGCGAGTTTCTCGCTTTCTGTCTCTCTGTCTCTTTCTGTCTGTCTGGCGAGCCCACACCCCCTATAGTGTAAAACCTCTAAAAAAAAACAAACAACAAAAAGAAAAAACATGGTTTGATACATGGTTTGATTAGTAACGAGCCCACACCCCCTATAGTGAAAAACCTCTAAAGCAAACAAACAAAAAAACATGGTTTGATACATGGTTTTGATTAGTAGAGCATATTCTTCCCTTCAGTCTTTATGAGAAATGATAAATTCATAAGAAGGAGCAAATTTTTTATGGTATAAAAATCTGTGTTCAGTAAAAGAAATTATAAATATTCAATCTATTTTACTACACAAAAATGTCTTTCTTTCCAAAATGTAAACATTCAGCAAATAAAACACACATGATATTCAGGTATAGAAACACCCAGCAATTGCTCATGAAAAGGTGCATTTGGGTATTGGTCATGCTCCTCTGTTCTAAATACAAAGCACTCTGCCAAAAGAACCAGGCAATTATGACCTAAAACTACTCTTTCACCCAGTTTCCTTATTTGAGTAAAAATAATAATAATAATAATAATCAGTTCCTGTAAAATTTTGGCTATAGAACCAAGTACAGAAAAGGTCTGAAATAGCTAAAAGTCAGTCTGCTAGAAAAAAGCATTGTCTCTATGTTGTGTCTGTGATATAAGTTGGGACATTTTTAGAAGGAGACTTTGTGTTTGTAATAAATTTTGAAGAGCCTGGAAATAAAATTTTAATAAAACATTTTTAATAAAATAAATTTAAAAAATTTAAATCATATCAGTTTTCCTCATCCTTAAAAATTAAGAAGATAATGGGATTCTACTCATCAGTCATTATGAAAGGTAATTTAAATACAGAGGGTAAAGTTCCTAATGTAATTTAGAATACATAGCAGGTGCCCGATTATGGTAGCTGCTTTTATTATTACACTAGTATCATTACTACAGACTTGTTTAGATCCTTTGGGCTGCCACATGAAAATACTATAAACTAGGTAGTTTATGAACAAAAGCTAAATAGGTTTCTAACACATATTTGTTAATGGATGTTAGATAATGTCCAGAAAGTGTCATAATTGAACTACTTTTGCAAAACAAGTCACAAATCAGAGACATGTCACAAAATAATAATACTTTAAAGAGAGCAAATCTCAGATGGACTTGCTAAACATTTTAGTTACTAGAGAAAAGAAAGGAAAGGAAAGGAAAGAGAGAGAGAGAAAACCACTCAGGCTCTTTCAGAAAAGACAAACATAAAGGAAATTAAATATGGACAGACTGGATGGTAACTATCAATTACAACTTGAGTGAATCAAAGATTTTTTGCTGGTTTTTTGTCAAAGGGTTTCTCCGTCGGGCGCATGCTCTCTCACCAGAGAAATCGCTCCCCAGGGGAAATGGACACGCTGTCATCCCTTCTCCTCCACCCTCCTGGAATTTTGGATGTGCACACACACGTGCCCATCCTGAGTTTCGAGCTGCCGGGCGGGACTCCACCAGTCAGCCATGTGGGAATCCAACGCCTTAACCACTACCCCACCTGCTGGCCCCTTCCTATTTTTAATCTCTTTCTCACTGTGTAATTTGCATAGAAAATTACTAAATATTTTAAGACTAAAAATTCATGAATTGACTTCTAACTCTTGAGTCTGGGTAATCTACATGAGTAATCTGGGTTCTCGGAGTAGTGATACCGTCTCTGAATCACAGCATACTTGCCTAGTGTCATCGGACAAAGCGAAATCTAAATGATCTTTGAACTTCAGCACAGCATTTCATATCATTAGGAACCTTGGGAAAATGCACTATTACCCTCTAACCTTGGCTCGTCAGTCTTTCCTCACTTTCTATGTGAGCTTTATAGTCACATTGTGAGTAAATGTATACAATTAGAAAGTAAAAATTACAAAGTGAAACAAATAATAAAATGCCAGCTGTTATCATCAACATTATGCAGCTCACGTGATGGAACCACTGAGAGGGAAGTGCTGTCGCAGTTGCAGTCTTAATTAATTTGAGGGATGGGACTATGAACATGAGTTACTGGTAATGTAGAGATGGGACAGAGAGTTTATCTGTCTCAAGATAAAAATATGACCACAAATATATAAGGTACTTTTCTTAATTAACATTTGTTCATAAAATATTTCAAGTCTTCAGTAAATGACCTATAACCTGGGGATTCATATTTTGCTTTCCACTATTTCCTTAAATACATTTGTTACAACATTACTGTTTCTTTTATTTTCATATTGCCTTACTATTTAAATTTTTTTACATAGCTTTCTCTTTTAATTCTCAGTAGCAAATGGTAGAGCAGAAATGGTAGTCATGAGGACTGCTCAAAAATATTCCAGGTCTTTCTGTGTTTCCTTACAGGCAATAGCAATATTGTATTTTTATGCCTACTTAAAATTTGGTGAGGACCTATGATTAACTGACTGAGTATACATTGCGAAAGGTTACTGAGATGCTGGGGTCATTTGTTACTACACCATAACCAGTCTTTTCTGACTAATACAGTAGGTGTCATAGTCCCTCTTTTAAAAATGATTTTCTTCTGGGACCAGCAGATGGCATAATGGTTATGTTGCTGGATTCCCATGGTTCGAGTCCTGGACTCTGTAGCATAAAGCTCATGCCAGGCACATGTGCATACGTACCCAGGATTCCAAGAAGAGAATGAAGGAGAAAGGATTGCGGTGTGGCCATCCTCCCTGGGGTGGGTGATTCATCACTTGCTCTCTCTCTGTTGCTTTGGCGAGCACACATGCCCTATAGCAAAAAATCTCTCTCTAAAAAAGAAAAAGATTTTCTTTATGCTGGGCACACGTGTATGGGTGTCCAGAATCCCAGGAGGAGAATTAAAGAGAAGGGATTGTAGCATGGTTATCCTCCCAGGGTGTGATTTCTCACTTTCCTTCTTCCTGTCTCTTTCTAGCAAGTGTGCCGCCAAAAACCTTAAAAATAAAAAAATGAATAAATAAATAATGAAAGAATAAAAATGATTTTCTAGTGCTGATGAAAGTCTACTCATGAGGAAAAACCTGAACTCAATTTAATTAAAATTATTTTTTCTTCCACTATATTTACAAAATATTAAAACAATAAAAATATAATATTGTTTACTGAAATAAAATAGATTTTCACTTAGTCTTACATCATTCATACTTTTCTAAATGAAAAGCTGTTACATGAGGCCTTACCTAAGGAAAGAATTTGTACGGAAAAAAATTCTCAAGTTATTCTTTCATATCCTTTTATGTATCAGAGTGTAAATACTTCTATGACCTTATTAAGCCTGTTATCTTTGTTCCAAAGCCCGAAACGAAGTGTCCCAAGCATTCTGAGTAGGGCGATAACTAAATCATTAAAAGTGAACATAGACTTGAGGCTGGCAGGTGGTGTGGCAGTTAAAGGCACTGGATTCCCACATGGCCGACTTGCAAGTCCTGGACCTGAAGTACTGCTTTCTCTCTCTCTCTCTCTGTGGTCGAAATAATATAACATGGCCGACTTGCAAGTCCTGGACCTGAAGGACTGCTTTCTCTCTCTCTCTCTCTCTGTGGTTGAAATAATGTAATAATAATAACGAATGGATTAAATAAATATTATTTTAATAATAATAACGAATGGATTAAATAAATATTTCTAAAAAGTGAATATAAGTTCTGGACCAGCAGATGGTAAGGTGGTTTAGTCTCTGGACACCCACAGGGCCAACTGTGGTTCGAGTCCCAGACCAGGTGGCTTGAAAGTCATTCCGTGTGTGTGTGTGTGTGTGTGTGTGTGTGTGTGTGTGTGTGTGGGTGCCTCAAATCCCAAGAGGAGAATGGAGGAGAAGGGACTGCAGTGTGGCCCTTCCCCTGAGGAGGTGATTTCTCACTTCCCTTTACACCGTCTCACTTTGTCTCTCTGGTGAGCACTTGTGTCTTATGGCTAAAACCTGAAAAAAAGTAAAAAAAGGTGAATATAGTGAATATGAGCTGGAGTTCCTAAAACTGTTAGACCGTCTCCAATTTTTCCTTAAGTTTCTTTATGACATAAATTCAGGATGTTCAGAATTAATTCCTTATATTAGCATACTACATCAATCAATACAATAAGTATATTCTGAAAAATATTACATAGCACATAATTACAATTCAGCATAGTATGCCTCATCTCTCTCTGCCCAATCTTAGGGAGGATGAAACCTTCCATACAAGTTGAAATTTTCAGACAACTGAAACAATTTCCTTTAACCGCACGTTTTCATTTACTTTTGCCATTTAAATGTTAATCTTTCATAGACGTGTCATTTATCTTTGCCGCCTCCTAAAATTGACTGAAAAGCTATAATGGGTATTGACTATTGGTCACTGGATCTAGCCTTCCCTATCACTATAAATAATAAACACTTATGATCATTTAACAGATAAATACACTAGGTATCTCAGTCCAGTTGTGCTGCTATGTCAAACTACCTGAGACTGTGTAATTTATAAACAACAAACCTTTATTTCTCACAGGTCAGGAGGCTGGTTCCAGCGGGCTGAGTCGGGAAGGATAGAAGAGTGAGTGCTGTCTTTGGAAGTGGATGGATACTGCTCTGCATATGCCAAAGAACGGGGGCGGGCACTGTGTGAGAACTCTGACAAGGCATTAGTCCCGTTTAGGACGGTCAGCCCCTCATGATCTAATCACCCCTGAGAGCCCTGCCTTTTAATATTGCTGCTCGAGGATTATGGAGGCGACACACTCGGACCACAGCCTGGGTCTCCATGCAGATGAGGAACTTGTTTCGAGATCCCGCAGTGAGTCAGGGATGGAGGCAGTAAGAGCACAGGCAGGCGAACGCCAGGACCTTGTGCTCCTTGCTACCATGTCCCGTGTTTCCCTCTGAGCAGAGTGTAGTGCATCATCAGGATTCAGTTACACTGCAATCAGAACTGGCCCCAGAGGGTGAGACATGCAATGGTTTCCACTTAGAAATAAAGAAATTTATGTGAAAATACAAGCGTCTAACCCCTTGTCTGTGGCAGCTGTTCCATGGCTCGCACAGATGTTTGAAATTGTGGATAGTAGTGTGCGTATATATGTGTGTGTGTGAATACATATATATGTGTGTTTAAATACATATATGTGTATACACACATATAACATATATAATCTATATCACATATATGCACACATAAAACATGCATATACATACACACATAACACACACATAAATATCTTTTACCTAGATACATACATACCTATTATAAAGTTTAATATATATATTAGACACAGCAAGAGATAAATAACAGCAATAATAGAACAACTGTAACAATGTACTGTAATAAAAATTAAGTGAATGTGGTCTCTGTTGCTCAAAATATCTAATTAAATTGTGCTATTTTCAGATCATGGTTCACTGGGTGTAACTGAAACCATAGAAAGTAAAACTGCAAAAAATAGGTGAAATGTGTTCCCACAAGCTTGATGAATGAGAAAATTCAGATAACACAGTAAAGGCATCTGATGTAGACAGTGCCACAGTTGTCAGTCTGTGTACGGAGGAGCAAGGGTCAGGGGTGCACTGCTGACCGTCTGCTGCACTATCGGCGAGGACTAGAGGTATTCCATCTCGACTGCAAGCCATGGACCCTCTCAGAAGGGTGGAGACATGATGGGGCCCACACTGTGAGCCGGTGCTTTCCTCAGTGGCAGGACGGTGCAAGCTGGCAGCACTCTCCAGAGCAGCGTCCTGGCTGACTCCAGGCTGGGGCTCCTCTCCCCTGCAGCTCTCCAGTTCTGTCTCAGCGTCTGGGCAGGCAGGTCCTCTCAGAGAGGCTTGGCTCTGTGCCAGTACCTTGACATACGTAAGATATGAGTATTATAAAATGATTTGATTCATGAACTGCAAACAGGCAAAAAGTGTTGATATTGTTAGAAGTCAGGATGGAGGTAGTTACTGGGAGTGGAAAGAGGGAGCTGGAAAACAGAGGAAGCTTCTCCCAAGTCACGGCAAAGCTCTGTTTATTCAACACAAGTGTGTTCCATGGGAAAATGTGTCGGGCTTTACAGTAACTAAATGTGCACTGATTTCAACAATAAGTACAATACTTCAAAAGTAGAGTGTTTTGGGAACCAGCAGTTAGCGTAATGGCTATGTCGCTGGACTCCCACATAGTTGACCGCAGTTC
>NW_006159608.1:4925939-4934616 GCF_000334495.1 Tupaia belangeri chinensis | reverse complement strand
AAAAGTAGAGTATTTTATAAAAAGTGAAGTATGAACTGGTATTAGGAAATTAAATGTACTAGCATCTGCAAGGCTTACAGACATGGTCAGCCTGTTATTGCTCAGGCCCTCACAAAAGCTACCAAAGAATGACCTGCAGCTGGGGACCGTGTGGCCTCTGCACCAAAGGCCTCAATTCCAGCCTAGGCCTCACACATATCCCGTGTCTATAGGCAGCCTCCTTGGGGGCTAAGGGCGTGGCCTGCAGTGTCCGGCAGCCTGGGCCTGACTCACAGTTGTGCCTGTGTGGTCTTGGACAACAGTCCTGTGATTCTCTAGACTCCAGTCACTCAAGGTGCAATCAGGTCATGACGTGCATGGTGTGGGAGGAGCCTGGCACGGGGTCGGCATTTGGCAAATATTCAATACATGGTAACTCCCTCATAACGTTAGGAAAGAAGCCTAAGGTATCTGAAAATTTAAAAATATTCTTATCTCTAAGCCAGTCTCCTGGTCTACTTGTTAAGGGAGTAGGATCCACAGAGCAGATCTCACAGTCTGAGTCCCGGCCCATGGCTTGATAAATGCAGCAGGTGCATGTGCACCCAGGCCCCACGCTCAGCAGGCTGGAGATGGAGGAAGGGGTTGCAGTATACGCGCCTCACAGGAGGGTGCTTTCTCCCTCTGCCATCTCTGTCTCTCACCTGCCCTCTCGTAGTAAAATAATAAAGTCCTCACGAATAATGAAAAGTCACATAGAATGTATGGAATGCTTACTTTTACAGACGCAACATTCTAAATATCAATCCAGTTCATAAATACATGTGTGTGTGTATATATGCATGTGCACATGTATGTGAATATGTATGTGTTATATTTAATGTCTATATGAATATATAATGAGATACATATCATATTAATGTAAATCATTTAAAACACGTTTTTAGCTTTTTGCCATAGGGCCAGTATGCTCACTGGAGAGAGAGAGAGAGAGAGAAAGTGCACAATCGCCCCTTGAAGGGATGGCCACACCACAATCCTCTCTCCACTCTCCTCCTGGGATTTGGTGTATGTATGCGCATGTACCTGGCATGATTTTTAAGCAGCTGGGTCTGAGACTCAAACTGTGGTCAGTCATGTGGACATGCAGGTCTTAAACATCACTCCACCTGCTGGCCCCTAAATACATTCGTTTTAGACTTAGTTCCAGAAAATTTAATTATTTATTTATTTTTTAGATTTTACTAGAGGGCACAGGGAGAGAGAGAACAAGAAAGCACTCCTCATGGGGCAGTCACACTCTAATCTCTTCTCCTCTATCTCTCCCTCCTCTGGGGATTTGCAAATGCCTGGTGTTTCATTTTCCCTGTTCTTTTTTAAAATTTACTATAGGGTGCATGTGCAGACTGGAGAGAGACGGGAAGAGGGACAGAGACAGAAAATGGTCAGCCCACGAGGTGATCATGCCACTCCTCCTCCCTTACTCTCCTTGAAGGGTTTGGGGCTCAGATGCACGCGTCCAGTGTGTTGTTCAAACTGCTAGATCCAGCACTCAAACTATTCAATTGGCCATGTGAGATCCAGCCCTCTTACCCACCATGCTACCACCGGCCCATTTAGGTTATTTTAAAGATTTATTTATTGGGGAACCAGCAAATGGTGTAATGGTTGCCTCACTGAACTGCTATTTAGTTGACCATGGTTTGAGTCCTGGACCCAGCAACCCAAAATCCCGAGAGGACAATGGAGGAGAAGGGATTTCAGTATGCTCATCTCCCTGGGGGATGATTTTTTGCTTTCTGTCTCTCTGTCTCTTCAGTGAGTGCGCATACCCTAAAGCAAAAATTTCTCTCTATAAAAAAGATCATTAATTGGGACCAGTAGGTGGTGTAATCATTACATCGCTTGCCGTGGTTTGAGTCCTGGACCTGGTGGCTTGAAGTATGCTGGATGCATGTGTATTCATGCCCAAAGTCCTGAGAGGAGAATGGAGGAGAAGGGAATATGACAGGGCCATCCTTCCTGGAGAACGGTCTCTCTGTTTCTCCAGCGAGCTCATGTGACCAAAAATCTCTCTCTCTAAAAAAAATATATATTTATTTCATGCATAAGAGAGGGAAACAGAGAGAGGAAAAGAAAGACCCAGCCACAGGGTCCTCACATCCCAGTCCTACTTCTGGCTTTGGCCACCACAATCCTGGACACACTTGGCACGCTCAGGGAGACTGTGGGCCTTCTTCGACCGGGGCCTTCCTGGATGTCCTCGGCATCACAAAGCTCTGTATTGGTGCTGTGCCAACTGGGCTGACTTCCTTACTTAGACTTGTAAATGTGGTATTTAAGAAGATATATCATCAAGAATGTGGAAATAGCATTTTAAATGTATTTCTAGGGCCACTGGTGGTGTGGTGGTTGAGGCAGCTGAAGCCCACGTGGTGGATCAAGCCGTCTGAGTCCTAGTCCCAATGGCTTGAAAACACACGGGGAGTATGCGTGTGTCTGCACCAAATCCTCAAAGGCAGAAGAGATGGAGGAGAAGAGTGCGCATGACCATTCACCATGGGGAATACTTTCTCACCTCTCCTCTCTGTCTCTGTCTGTCTCTTTCTCTCTCTGGCAAGTACACACTCCTCTGGCAAAATTTTTTAAAAATGCATTTCTAATCTTGCTTTTGCTTACTGTAATAATGTAATACTATATTTAAAAAACATTAGTGTAGATATTTAAATCAGTATACTCCAACAGTATTAGTAACTGCCAAGCACAAAACTCAAAATGTCAAGAAACAGGAAATTGCAATATCCCTTCATTTCTCCTTTCTTTCTTCCTTTATTCCCTCCTTCCTCTTTCCTCCCTCCCTTTCTTCCTTCTCTCTCTCTCTCTCTCTTGTCTCTCTCTCTTTAATGTCAGAGGGTACACATGCATGAACCAAGAGAGAAAGTACTCCCCCACGTGGTCTGGATGCAAAGCAACCCTTTTCCCTCTGTTCCTCCTGTCAGGACCCTGGGAACACGTGCACATACCTGATGTGTTTTTAAAGCCTTTGGGGCCAGGATTTGAACCATGGTCAGCATGTAGGTTTCAACTCCTCTGCATAGCATTTAGTCACTGTCCTACACTCCCTTCACTTTTAGTCACTGACCAACACTCCCTTCAATTTTTCCAACTCATTTTACTTTGAGTTTAATTCCACGGGTATTTATTGTGCTTCCCTGGTACCTAAGTCCTGCCATGACTTCTGGGCGCTCAGAAGGAAACAAGCAAGGTCTCTGGGTCTGACCCTTGCAGGGTCACCACACAATAATCAAGTCAGTGCGATAACCCTTCACCACAGTATTTTAGAACACCTTGAAAACAGGGAACTAACGCCCTGCCGTGGCATCAGGGATGGTTTTTCAGGGGTAAAAGTGACCTAGTTCTTAAATGGTTAAGTTGGCATTTCGTAGGGAAAAGGTGTTTCAGAGAGTAAAAGAGATTTGAAAAGTATTTGGGTTCAGTAAGCATTTCACTCTGCGATGACAGATGTGTGGGATGAGACTAGAAAGATAGCATTTTAATCAAGTGATGAAGGATTTCGACTCACTTACACTTTCAATCATCTGGAAAATATTTGTAGAATTCCAATGATTTTCTGTCTCTTCTTTTTTCTTTATTAATTACTTACTAACCAAATACTTTTTAAATATTTGTATTGCATATTGAAATAGAGTAAATATATATCAAGCGTCAGGTGCACTTACTGCGGTCTTCCTGTGTGTGGAACTTCATGGCGTTGCTGAGGACACACAGGTTCCAGACCTCGCATGTGCCCTCTGGGAGCACAGTCTACCCAATAAAGAGCCATGCGTAAGGAAAAACATCACTGAACATTGTAGGAACGACAATAGTGAATTAAGTAAAATTGAATGGGACATAACCTTACCGAACGTTTTAAATCTCATCCTGTGGGGAAAGAAAGAGAGCCGTTGACATCTCCAAGCAGGAGAGTTGTGATTTGAGTTTTAGAACAACGCTACTAAAGGTGCGGTTTACAGGCTGGTGTCTGTCCACAGTGAGTTAAATGCTGAGATTAAGTGTAGAAGTCGTTGTAGTAATTTCACATGGTAAGACCACCAAGCACACGACAAAGCAGACTTGGATACTGAACCGGCCACAGGGCTCACTTGTGACATTAGGCACTCACTGGTCATGCAACGTAGGGCTGGAGATTAAAAAGTACGAAATTCTTCTAATGGTCTTTCACCACTGCTCACTCAAGGTACGCTGTTCCAAAAACGACGATCCTGGCAGCCTTTTGCCAGTGCCTGATTAGAGCCAGCTCGAGGCTGAATCCTCTGACAAGCGCCTGAAGTGCTGCTGTGCTGTGCTGTTGATTAAAGGCAGATCCATATGCTTCCGACGCCAGATGTGCGGGTGTCAAAACCGACATTCTGCTGTGAAGACACTTCTAATTTGGGACTTTACAGTACCTACCCCAGGATGCTCTCTGAGACAGAAGTTGCCAGAGCCAACCCAGAGAAAGCACTAGCAGATAAAGCCGAGATAAGAGGCTAAGAGTGGGCAGACTTTGCCTCTACTCACTCCCGCAGCTCCAACCCAGCTACAAAAGCTAGCCTCTCAATGGGGCTCATCAGCTTTCCATGGCCAAGTGGGGCCACGGCCAGGAGAGCACACACTGCGAGGTTAGCCAGTGTGGCTGTGGGTGCAGCATGAATGTAGTCCACAAGGAGTCACAAGATCAAGAAGACATTTTTAATTTCCTTGTATACTAATAAGAATAGCTTCCAAATTTCACACCTTTGCACAAGTAATCTCAACATATTTATATGCAGTACTTGTTTTACAGAGAAACACATTGAGTTTTGGAGAGTTGAGTAGGCTTCTCCAAGTCTAACGCCTAGACTATTACGTACCTACATATTGGACAAGAACTCCGAGGCCCCTGTGCCCAGAGCATTTCTGTTACTTGCTTGAATTAAAGTCAAGACTGAGACTTTCCCCCTTAGCATTATGAAAAATATTCCTGACTACCTTCCTACCAAGCAAAGCTAACTTTCTCCAAACCAGAGTAGGCAAGAACGCAAAAGAGAGAGAGAGAGAGAGAGAGAGAGGATAATTACCTTACACAATAAATGCCCACATGAACCTTAATGAATTGACCAAATTAAATCAATTTGTTCCTAGTCTTAGACTCTCTAAATCAATGATACTTTGGGAATTAAGTAATTTTTACTTTTTTTTCTCTCAATTTTCAAAACATAACTTCCGTTTTTTACCTGCTTCAATGATAGATCTCTCTCAGTGTCCGTTGGCTCCAACTCTCCATTTTTTTTTAATTTATTGTTTTATTACAGGTAATCACTGTACACCTTTACAGCATACAAAATGGTTTTTCCAGAATGAATATAATGGACATTAGTCAACTCTTATTCCATTCAGTTTCTACATGTCAGTGCGCCCTGGTATGGCTGCTTAAATTTGAACTACAGATGAATTTTAAAAACAAACAAAAAACCTCTTTTCTCTTGAAAAATAAAATATGTTTTATAAAATAGTCGGGACATACTTATACTAAGGAATAAGAAAATAAAAGAAGCAAGCGAACGAAAACCATTCAGAGTTCTTTTCTATTCCTACGGGCTTCCCTTAGTTGTTTTTATTGAGTCCTGTAACTTGATTCAATGTTTATGCAAATGATTTTCAATTTCTCCTCTCACTTTCTTATTTCTTTATTCAAATACCTTCTTGACATCTCCACTGGGATATCTCACACTCAGAATATCCAAATTAAACTCTTATGATAGGGCCAGCAGCTGGCATGGTGTTTAAGCAGGCTGGATCCAGCATGGCCAAATGCTATTATGTATGTATATATGTATGTATGTATGTATGTATGTATTTATGGTGTTTGCCTTAAGGCACATTGTTTGCCAGAGACAGAGAAAGGGAAAGTGAGAAATCATCCCCAAGGGAACATGACACTCTGCAATCCTCCTTGCCCATTGTCCCCCCAGATTTTGGGCACACACACATACACACATGCCCAGTGTGATTTTCAGTCAGCTGAGTCCAGGACACATATTGCCGTCGGCCATGTGGGAGTCTAGTCGCCTTAAACTTATGGCATGATCATTCCCTAAGGGGAATGCTTTCTCACTTTCTCTCTTTCTCTCTCTCTCCAGCAAGTGCATGCCCTCTGGTAAGTGTAAAAAATAAAAGTAAGCAAATAAAAGAAAAAAAGATAAACTTCTGATGATAAAAGACCCCTCATTTACCCTAATCTCATTATTTTGCTTGTTTTCCAACAAACAAATCATTCACCTAGATTAAATCCGATCCAGCTGGTGGTGACTGGACCCCACATTAATGAATGTGTGGTTGGAGTTCTGGACTTGGCAGCTTCAAAAACACATTGGGTACATTTGTGTGTGTATGTCCCTAAATCCCAAGAGGAGACTGGAAGAGAGTTGACTGTGGCATGGCCCTCTCCCCTGGGAGTGATTTCTCACTTTCTCTCCATTTTTCTTTCTCTGTCTCTCTCTGGTAAGCACATGTGCCCTATAGTTAGCACTTCTTTATTCTTACCCATAACTCTCCAAAACCTAATTTATGACTTAAGTCTTTTTGATTTTAACATGAAATTATGTCCTAATATTTTCATTGTTTTCAATCTTTACTTCTCTATCCTTAGATCAAATCATTATCTCTTGCCCACACCACCGACCTTCTTCCTTCCATATTTGCCCTACGATAACCTATTATTCTGAAGTTAGTGAGGGTGAATTTCAAAGCATTTTTATTGAAGTTCAATGTAAAACCAGGAAAAACCTCATATTAAAAGTTTACAAGTCTGGGAACCAGCAGTTAGCATAATGGCTATGTTGCTGGACTCTCACGTAGTCGACCGCGGTTCGCGTCCCAGACCCGGTGGCTTAAAACTCACGCTGAGTGCGTGTGCATGCGTGCCCAAGATCCTGAGAGGAGAAAGGAGGAGAAGGGATTGCGGCATGACCATCCCCCCTGGGAGGTGATTTCTCACTTTCTGTCTCTATATCTCTCGCCGTATAGTGAAAACCTCTCAAAAAAAAAAAAAAGTTTACAAGTCTGAACCAGCTGATGGTGTAACGGTTACATCACTGGGCTCCCATGTAGTCAACCACAGTTTGAGTCCCAGAGCTGGTGATTTTAAACTCACACTGGGATGGGACCAGGAGTTAGCACAATGGCTGTGTTGCTGGACTCCCATGTAGTAGACTGTGGTTCGAGTTCCAGACCTGGTGGCTTAAACTCATGCTGAGCATGTGTGCATGCGTGCCCAAGATCCTGAGAGGAGAAAGGAGGAGAAGGGATTGCAGCATGGCCATCCCCCTGGGGGATGATTTCTCGCTTTCTGTCTCTGTCTGTGTGGCAAGCACACGCATCCTATAGCAAAAACCTCTCAAAAAAAAAAAAGCTCACACTGAGAGCATGTGTGTATGCATGTGTTCTGCCAAATCCTGAGAATGGAGAGAAGGGATTGCAGCACTGGGAGGTGATTTCTCATTTTTTTGTCTCTCTGACAAGAGCATGTGCCCTATAGCGAAAATCTCTCTAAAGAAAACAAAAAAGTGTACAACGCAATAAATCTTCAAAAATTAAGCACAGTCCTGTGACCAAAATCTAGATAATCTACTTTCTACCCTAAATTATACCATTTTTACCCTATCCTACTTTTTCTATCATCATAGATTAACTTGCTAGATTTTCTTACAAAGGGAGTCACAGAGCAGATATTCTTGTGTGTCGTTTCCTTGTGTTCCACATTACATTTGTGAAAGACACCAATTGCAGTTAGCTCATTCCCATAGCTGTGTGAATTTAATAAGAAAAATGCCACAATATCCCATAGATTTTTTTTATATTATTATTATATAAGCTGAACAAATGTAATGACTATAAAGTGTTTTAATTTAGGAAGCACTTAATAAGTAGTGCTGATTATTATTGGTGTTATGTTCATAGAAAAACATGTAAAATGTGTTCAGCAGAAGTAATCCTGGTGAATTCAGTAAGTGTATTTCAAGTGAATCTTATTTCATTTTGAATGACATTAGAAGAAAATAGGTCAAGAGGATGCCATAGATATAGTAAACTTAAATTTCAAGATGCTTTGACAGGACTGCTCCTAGACTTTTGGGAACGCTGAGAAAATATGCATTATGAACCATACCAAGAGGATCTTTGTAGCCTTTTGAGTATCACACCTTGATAAGTGAATATTGGATCAATCTCAGGTACCTTCCTCTCTTCCTCCAAATCCGACGATCTGAACTTATTCTCCAAGATTCAGTTATGTGACAACCCTCTCCTTAAACACACCTTGACACTTCTTGGTAATGACAAGTTAAAGTCCAAACCCTTGGCGTGGCCTATCAGACTCCCTTCAGTTTGACTCCCACCTGCCACTTCCAGTTCCACATGCCAAGGCACCACACTTTTGAATATCAACCCACAGCCCACCAGACTAGTACACTGCCCAAAAAGCCCATAGTATGATAGCTCTGTTCTGACACACTTAGGTCGCTTTACTTGTGAAATCTCCCTCACTATCTGCCCCAATCCATTTCCTGTCGCCTTCACTTCCTATGTTCATCTTTCTTTCTTTCTTTCTTTCTTTCTTTCTTTCTTTCTTTCTTTCTTTCTTTCTTTCTTTCTTTCT
>NW_006159608.1:4903705-4925844 GCF_000334495.1 Tupaia belangeri chinensis | reverse complement strand
CGTGTTTGTTGTTTATTTATTTGTTTGTTTATTTTAGAAAGTTTTGCTATAGGGCGTGTGTACTTTCTGAAGAGACAGAGAGAAATAGAGAGATAGAAAGTGACAGATCACCCCCACAGGGCGGTATGGTCATGCCACAATACATTCTCCACTGTTCTCCTCAGAATTTCGGCACACATGCACATGTGTCCACTATGAGTTTCAAGTCACTGGGTCTGGGACTCAAACTGTGGTCAACCATGTAGGAGTCCAGCACCTTAACCCCTACACCACCTGCTGGCCCCTCACTGTGAGTTTATTATAAACTAAGAAACAGGACATAAAAAACAATAGTTCAAAGCTCAAAGAAGAGATGTGATACTTGTATTTTAACCAATATTTATGCTAATAAAGCCATTTATTATTCTCATTCTTACTATTTGATTAATGATTATTTACTCTTACTGTAAGTCATGATCACAGATAAGACCAGTTTTCACTCAGGATCACTTATCCAGCTTTTTGTTTTCATATATTAAAACCATTTTGGAACATCATAGGTGTGAACATATTTTATTGAGTTAGCTCCATGAAAATGTTTATTCACTGTTACATTTAGTGCAGAATTTTATTTTTCAACATATTGCCAATACTCATACCATGAGAAGTTATAAAATGTTTTTATTGACCCTTTCTCTCCTTTCGCACATTCCCAGACCTTTAACTATGTCTATCTCTGTGTGACAGAGGAGACTAGATACCTGTAAATAAGGATCTTTGTGATAACGAAGAAAGATAAAGTCAAAGACCTTTCAATTCCTTAGTGCTTGTGAGCAAGAAAAATTGTACTGAAATTATTTATGCAGAAGTTGCCCCAGTTCCTTCCCTGACTTGGAAACCTGCACTCAGGAGAGAAACATTCATTCATTGGACCGTGCATACGTTTATGTTCCTATGAGGGGAAGTTATCAGTATGGAAAAATGCTGATCATCACACCTAAAACACACAAACAAGTTACTCATTTGTCCTACTATTTCATAAATTTGATACACTTAAGCTTATAACGGTACATCAATATGAATAATAAAGACTCAGGGTTAGGAGCCATGAAGACTAAAGTCTCTCTTTTATCAAACAGCTACTGTAGAAGATTATGGTTATTCAAGAAAATGAAAGGTATAAATAATAGGTCTTCATTTGATGAATAAAAAACAATATCCCTACATGTACCCACAAATCTGTCTTATGACATCAAACTTTGAATTCTTTTCAGAAGTCATAAATGTTACAATTAACTATAAGGATGCATCCTTTCCTTAATTATTTGCCTAATTTCAAAGACCAGTAGTCTCTTTTGACAGCTAGGTTACTTGTCAAATTTAAAACTATGATTTTTTTTTTCAGGCATTAAAAAAGTTTTGACTCTTACCAAAGCCCATTTGACTTTGTATTAAGGTGACCTACAAGCATTTTTGTTTGTGAGGTTTTCAGATGCTTGTGTTTCTAAGCAGCGTGACCTACGACTGGGGCTAGTTGGAGAAAACACATGTTAAACAGCTCTGTGAGAAGTCATTCTTGAAACTCAGCGGGTCGTTCTGCTAATGGGAAAGAGGACACCTTGAGAGCTGACCCCTTGCTTTACTACTGGCCTGTGCTTATGGTTCTCTAGGGCAGAAAGCTGACCGAGCTAAGAACGAGCTGGCCACTAAAGCGTTTCTTCCTTCTCCCTAATAATGTCAGAAATGGTCTTCCCATGGGGGCCTCAGTATATAACTTAGGTTGATGCTTGCCTGGAATATAGTTGGAACACCTGCCTTCATTATAGGAAAGGAAATCAATTCAAAGCATTGTGCCCAGAGGGCCCTGAAGCACTCACACATCCCCCAGTCTGGCATATGATTCTGAGTATCTGCTTGAGAAGGAGTGAGCAAGGCAATGGCAGTGTGCGGGTGGTGGCAGTGTTTGCAGCCAGAGGTGGAGTTCAGGAGAATTTTCCACTGGAACTCCCCTCAGTGGTCTTTCGGAGTCCTAGTCAGAGTTCAGTAACTGAATGAGCAGGGTATCTAGCAAAGGCTAGATGATGAGATCACAGATCAGCCCAGCTTTCACTCAGGACAAGCTTCTCATAAACAATAACAATACAAATGCAACAGTAAAGGAAAGCTGCAATTCTATAGACAGGCAAAGTGCAAAGAGTTAGAAAATACATCGTAAAGATTAGCCCATAGAGACACAGGCTCTAAGTTTCAGACAGCAAGAATATTTCCAGGAAACTCTTGTTTGAAGTTTGAGAAAACCTGCTACAGCTTCTGGTCTGGTTAATGCTTATGGTGAAATGGAGTCAGGCTGCTTTTTCCAGAACTTATAAGTCTCACTTAACAGGGCAGCTGGGAGCAAGGAGCTTGCTGGAGCTCCTGGACTTACAGGGCAATGAGTGTAATTCTGGTTCCCAATAGAGGAAACTTGAATATCCAAAGTCCAAATCTGAATTAGGGAGTTGTTGGAAAAACAAAACAAAACAACAAACAAGCAAAATAAATAAATAAATAAATAAAAGATACTAAGCAGAGGGACCAGCAGATGGTATAATGGTTAAGTCACTGGACTCCCATGTAGTTGACCGTGGTTTAAGTCCCAGTTCTGGTGGCTTGAAACTCACGTGTACATGCATGTTCAAGATTCTGGGAGGAGAATGCAGGAGAAGGGGTTGAGGTTTGATCATCTCCCCCGGGGGGGTGATTTCTCACTTTCTGTCTGTCTCTGTCTGGCAAGTGCATACATTTTTGTAGCAAAAATCTGTCCAAAGAAAATGCTAAGCATTGTGAGTAGTTAGGTAATCAAACTGAAAAAGGCAGATAGGAGCGTCTGGAACAGAGAATGGAAATATTATAACCAGTTGTAGTATAGGAAAGAGAAGAGGCAGATGTCAGCGCATGGAGACATCACATTTGACCACAAGCAGCTGTTTGAGGATGTGTCCAGACATTGAAGCTCTGTGGGCCTGGTACCCTCCACACATTTATAGTTTCCTGACCGCTCTGGGCCAGCTGGGATTTCATACCATGAGAAGTTATAAAATGTTTTTATTGACCCTGTCTCTCCTTTCGCACATTCCCAAACCTTTAACTATGTCTATCTCTGTGTGACAGAGGAGACTAGATACCTGTAAATAAGGATCTTTGTGATAACGAAGAAAGATAAAGTCAAAGACCTTTCAATTCCTTAGTGCTTGTGAGCAAGAAAAATTGTACTGAAATTATTTATGCAGAAGTTGCCCCAGTTCCTTCCCTGACTTGGAAACCTGCACTCAGGAGAGAAACATTCATTCATTGGACCGTGCATACGTTTATGTTCCTATGAGGGGAAGTTATCAGTATGGAAAAATGCTGATCATCACACCTAAAACACACAAACAAGTTACTCATTTGTCCTACTATTTCATAAATTTGATACACTTAAGCTTATAACGGTACATCAATATGAATAATAAAGACTCAGGGTTAGGAGCCATGAAGACTAAAGTCTCTCTTTTATCAAACAGCTACTGTAGAAGATTATGGTTATTCAAGAAAATGAAAGGTATAAATAATAGGTCTTCATTTGATGAATAAAAAACAATATCCCTACATGTACCCACAAATCTGTCTTATGACATCAAACTTTGAATTCTTTTCAGAAGTCATAAATGTTACAATTAACTATAAGGATGCATCCTTTCCTTAATTATTTGCCTAATTTCAAAGACCAGTAGTCTCTTTTGACAGCTAGGTTACTTGTCAAATTTAAAACTATGATTTTTTTTTTCAGGCATTAAAAAAGTTTTGACTCTTACCAAAGCCCATTTGACTTTGTATTAAGGTGACCTACAAGCATTTTTGTTTGTGAGGTTTTCAGATGCTTGTGTTTCTAAGCAGCGTGACCTACGACTGGGGCTAGTTGGAGAAAACACATGTTAAACAGCTCTGTGAGAAGTCATTCTTGAAACTCAGCGGGTCGTTCTGCTAATGGGAAAGAGGACACCTTGAGAGCTGACCCCTTGCTTTACTACTGGCCTGTGCTTATGGTTCTCTAGGGCAGAAAGCTGACCGAGCTAAGAACGAGCTGGCCACTAAAGCGTTTCTTCCTTCTCCCTAATAATGTCAGAAATGGTCTTCCCATGGGGGCCTCAGTATATAACTTAGGTTGATGCTTGCCTGGAATATAGTTGGAACACCTGCCTTCATTATAGGAAAGGAAATCAATTCAAAGCATTGTGCCCAGAGGGCCCTGAAGCACTCACACATCCCCCAGTCTGGCATATGATTCTGAGTATCTGCTTGAGAAGGAGTGAGCAAGGCAATGGCAGTGTGCGGGTGGTGGCAGTGTTTGCAGCCAGAGGTGGAGTTCAGGAGAATTTTCCACTGGAACTCCCCTCAGTGGTCTTTCGGAGTCCTAGTCAGAGTTCAGTAACTGAATGAGCAGGGTATCTAGCAAAGGCTAGATGATGAGATCACAGATCAGCCCAGCTTTCACTCAGGACAAGCTTCTCATAAACAATAACAATACAAATGCAACAGTAAAGGAAAGCTGCAATTCTATAGACAGGCAAAGTGCAAAGAGTTAGAAAATACATCGTAAAGATTAGCCCATAGAGACACAGGCTCTAAGTTTCAGACAGCAAGAATATTTCCAGGAAACTCTTGTTTGAAGTTTGAGAAAACCTGCTACAGCTTCTGGTCTGGTTAATGCTTATGGTGAAATGGAGTCAGGCTGCTTTTTCCAGAACTTATAAGTCTCACTTAACAGGGCAGCTGGGAGCAAGGAGCTTGCTGGAGCTCCTGGACTTACAGGGCAATGAGTGTAATTCTGGTTCCCAATAGAGGAAACTTGAATATCCAAAGTCCAAATCTGAATTAGGGAGTTGTTGGAAAAACAAAACAAAACAACAAACAAGCAAAATAAATAAATAAATAAATAAAAGATACTAAGCAGAGGGACCAGCAGATGGTATAATGGTTAAGTCACTGGACTCCCATGTAGTTGACCGTGGTTTAAGTCCCAGTTCTGGTGGCTTGAAACTCACGCGTACATGCATGTTCAAGATTCTGGGAGGAGAATGCAGGAGAAGGGGTTGAGGTTTGATCATCTCCCCCGGGGGGGTGATTTCTCACTTTCTGTCTGTCTCTGTCTGGCAAGTGCATACATTTTTGTAGCAAAAATCTGTCCAAAGAAAATGCTAAGCATTGTGAGTAGTTAGGTAATCAAACTGAAAAAGGCAGATAGGAGCGTCTGGAACAGAGAATGGAAATATTATAACCAGTTGTAGTATAGGAAAGAGAAGAGGCAGATGTCAGCGCATGGAGACATCACATTTGACCACAAGCAGCTGTTTGAGGATGTGTCCAGACATTGAAGCTCTGTGGGCCTGGTACCCTCCACACATTTATAGTTTCCTGACCGCTCTGGGCCAGCTGGGATTGAACTAATGTTGCATAAGAGCTAACAGATAGTGAAGCCAAATGGTTATCTGTGTTCTACAGGGGATAAATGGAAACGTCTCATTATAACAAATCAACTTAAAATGTGTGCCTTTAAGTTCAATTTCTGCTTTGGGGGGTTTCAATAAGTTTGAGAACACTGGGGTTGCTTCTGGATCAATAAGTGGTTAGAGGAAATCAATGCATATACATGAGTGAAAATAAACCACCTCTGATAATGTCTGCGTTAGGAAAATGACATCATTACAGAGTGTCCTCCATAGTTTTGTGAGTGGCAAAGTTCAAAATTTGTCTCATGACTCTGAGAATGAAAAATTGGTTATGTTTGTTTTAAACTTCTTTAAAATTGAGGTGAAAATAAAAATCTTCTTCTTTGCATAGCTTTGATGAGCTAAGCATGGATTACTTTCACAGTTACGACTTTAGTACCTTATATGAAGAAGCCATCATTATTTCCTTTTCCTCTATTGCCTGGCAAGGAGCTATCATCTTTTGCTTTTTTTGATCTGTCAGCAATTTCTGTGGATGTCCATCTACAAGAAATCTTAGTTTTTCCACTTATGAGCTGGTCCTCTGCAGGGCAGAGGCAATATTGTAAGTTCCTACCATACAATCAGATGGATCTAGAGTGAGTTTTTCTGCCTAAGATTTATCATTTCATGAGTCATGTGTCCAAAGGATATTTCCTTTTTATTTATTTATTTATTTATTTATTTATTTATTTTTGAGAGAGATTTTTTGCTACGGGGAGTGTGTGCTAACCAAAGAGACAGAGAAACAGAAAGCGAGAAATCACCCCCCAGGGAGAATGGCAACACCATAATCCCTTTTCCTCCAGTCTCCTCTTGGAATTTTGGGCATGTATGCATGAATTTCAAGCCATCGGATCTGGGAATTCAACTACAGTTAGTCATTTGGGAATCCAGTGGTTTAATCATTTGCTGGTCCTGAAAAGGACATTTCTAATCACTGAGCCCCATTTCCGTTCCATATACCACATAAAAACAAACAAACAAACAAACAAAAACTTCAGCTCTTTCTTACTGTTGATATGTTGGTTCTAAATAAGTTTTCTTTATTGAATTTTAGCTATGTGCTTTACACTTGTTTTAATGAGTCTGGCATTTAGCTACACTGTTCTTTTTTTGTGTATTTTGTATATTGTCTTCTCTCTATGATTTGAAGCATATTTTTTAAATAATATTGACTCCAAATTTAGGGTCGCCATTTGGTGACCCAACATGAGAAACTCAGGATTTTCCACTGTGACATAATTTTAGGAACCTCTTTTAGAAATTTTCTTGTGAAGGCATTTCTACATATTTCTGTTTGAGACTAAATATAGCCCATGGGTGAATAAGATCTAGACTATCAATGAACATTATCTAGTCCCTGTCTTAGCTGGGTAGGATCAAATTCATGTCTATCATTGGGCTTACCTAGGATCTTCAATTCTAGAACCGCCCCCTGCTACAGCTAGAACCTTGATACCAAACCCTGCTCATGTTCAGAGCCTTACATTTCTTCTATATCTTACTCTTCTATGCCAGAAGACTAGCTCCTACCACCCATTATTCTAGACTTTGACCCCTGGAGAATGATTTGCATCAAGGATAGTTTTTTAGGTGATATATTTTATTTTAATCCACCTATAAAAGTATATTCCTAATTCCCATTTTAAAAATAGCATTATTGGGGCCAACAGGTGGCGTGGTGTTTAAAGGTGCTGGACTCCCACATGGCCAACTATGGTTCGAGTCCCAAACATGGCAGCTTTCTCTCTCTCTCTCTCTCTCTCTCTCTCTCTTCCTCTCTGGTCAAATTAAAAATAAATAAATACATAAATAAATTTTAATAAGATAATTCTTTTCTTAAAAAAATAGCATTATTGGCATGGTAGATAAGACAACTAGATCCCCCACAGCCAACTCTGCGGTTCGAGTCCCAAACTCTGTTGCTTGAGAAACATGCCAAGTGTATGTGGGCCCTAAATCCCAAAAGAAGGGACAAAAGGAGGAGAAGGAAATCTGGTGTGACCATCCTCCTTGGGAGATGCTTTCTGGTGTTCCTTCTCCTCTTTTCTCTCTGTGTCTTTCTGTTGCGTGCACATGCCCTGTGGATTTTTTTTTTTTTTACTGTCATTATTTTTGTATGTTTTATACTTTCTATTTGAGTGAAAGTCTGGCTATAATTTGCAGCAAGAATGAAGGACCTGGGGTTCTTGATAATAAAAGGTGATGTCATCTCTTATGCCTGTCTTTGGGTTCTTTTTTTTTTTTTTTTAAGAGGTTTTGCCATAGGGCATGTGTGCTCGCCACACAGACAGAGAGAGACATAGAGACAGAAAGCAAGAAGTCAACCCCCAGCGAGGATGGCCACACCACAATCCTTTCTCCTCCATTCTCCTCTCGGGATCTTGGGCACACAGGCACATGCGCCTGGTGTGAGTTTAAGCAACCAGGTCCAGGACTCGAACCACGGTTGACTACGTGGGAGTCCAGCGACATAGCCATTACGCTAACTGCTGGTCCCATGTCTTTGGGTTCTTGTATGTGATTTCAAATGAAAGAGTCAACAAGGCCACGTGCTCACTGCAGTAAAAGTTCATGTGCTCACTGCAGTAGAGCAGCTGAATGATTTGTGACTCCACACTGAAGATTCGTTTTCCAGAAACTCTCAACTAACCTTGTCCTCTTCCTCTTCTACACAGGTCTTCTACACAGGTCAGAGGGCAGTCTTCACCCAAATTAAGGCACATTATATTCTGGAGAAAGGAAAATAAAATCCTCTCAACTAAGAACTAGATCACCTACACCAGGGCTACTAGTAGCCATCCTTGAGTTGCATCACACTTTCTTTGTACTTGAAGACACTTCATTTAGGCAGGGCTTTTCAAAGTGTCAAGCAGTGGCACCTTGTTTCCACAAGTAGACCAGAGCAGATGCTCTTCTTAGGAAAGGCTTAAATTAGGATACAAGGGTTGAAGCACATCTGCTCTGTTTTCGAGCCCTGTGTCATTGTACCACATCCTAGACTCTGTCTCCAGCTAGGTTCTTATAGCAAATCAGGGAAATTTATACCAAGTTAATGAACTTAAGTGCATTATAACTTTAGAACACTACACCCATGAGATTTTTCCTATCACATAGATGTCGTGCATGATGCTGGGATGGTTTCATACGTTATGATATATCTCTTAACAGGGGACTTTCTTTCTAATGGGAGAAGGTGTATAAGAAAGGAAATTCCCAGAACTGGGCTAAAATCCTGTATTCCCCACTTTGGGATAATGCCCTCGACTGCAAAGTTTTCTGTGAAGATAAAGTTAAGCATGGGAATTAGTATAAGAACATACAAAGACTAATAAGTTAAAGGTTTACTGAAGAAATCTAACATGTGTTTTATCAGTTTCAAATATTAAAAATACATAATAATAAAGTGTAGGTAGTTTTAACTACAAAAAATGAATCACTGGTATCATTTTTTAAATATATTTTTATAATGCTTAAGCAATGCTTGAAATAAAAACACAATCAACAGATTTTTTTTAATATAGTTTATCTATGTTCACAGTGTATGCACAGTTTAAAGGCTTTTCATATATTACCTCATTTAATCTTTGTAACAACTCTTTATGATGGGAATTGGTATCAAGTAGGATATGCAACTGGGATAAATAAATTACCTAGAACCATAAAGTAACTAACTGGTAGAAACAATACTTAAATTCAGGCAAAATTAACTCCAGAGATCAAGGGATGCTATCTCACTCTAAGAGACAATAATGCCGGGCCAGGATAGTGCACACTGATTACAGACAGAATTAGGGTTTCCCTCCAGAGCAAAGAGCTGATTTGCTTGCAGATTTGAAAAACAGGTTCATCGTTTGCTTCTGTAGCAAAGAACATGCATGCTTTCTGCCCACTAGAAAACATGTGCTCTCAGGGCCAGCAGTACAGCAATAAACATGATGCTCTGTCAGGCT
The DNA here is from genome assembly GCF_000334495.1 of Tupaia belangeri chinensis. Lineage (NCBI taxonomy): Eukaryota > Metazoa > Chordata > Mammalia > Scandentia > Tupaiidae > Tupaia > Tupaia belangeri. The sequence continues at coordinate 4,916,402 of NW_006159608.1, read as the reverse complement.
GATGTGCATGGGAGGGTTCCAGGTTCACATCTCAAAACCTCCATGAGAAACCAGGCAAGCACATGCCACATGCTGATGTTGGCTGGACCTGGAGGTAGACTCAGAAATTGAGACCTGTTTGGTGTGCTGTCTGTCTGTCTGTGTCTCTAACTCATGGAAGAAATAAATCAACTTAAAAAAATTACCTTCCCTAAATTCAAGATTCCTCTATTGTAATGTAACTTGTTGTATGTTGCAGGGGTCCAGCCTCAGCCTGGTTGGGTTGACATGTCGGAGGCAGTGCAGGAAGGAAAGACTGAGGCCTCAGTGCCTTTTTCGTACACGTGCTCAGTCGGACACCCTCAGAGATCACTCTCTGTAGAGTGACAACTGCTAGGAATCATCATGCCTTTTTATTGAACATGTGATACATGCAAGTAAACAGGTGAGGGGCTATGTGTCCTAATAATCAGTTCATAAAGTTTTAACAATAGGGAACATAGATTCCATTCAGGGTTGGATTAAGGATGGGTCTATTACAGTTCAGCAATTGTTTGATTGATGTAGGCAGGTTTTCGGGAATGTCAAGGACTTCAGTTTCAAGAAACAGTCTCCAGCAAGCAGAGTTATTTATCAGCAATGCTTGGCAGCAGCCATCTTGTGATTATTGAGTATGATGCTAAGAAAAGAAAATCTCAAGTATAGGTATTAGTTCTTATGGATCTCAATAAAGAATGATACTTATATAATTTTATAGGGATCTAAAACATAATTCAAGGAAACCTAATATATCTATCTATTCTAAAGGGGAGAACCTACTGTTCACTTGGTGAGGGTGGGGGTGTCCTGGGCCAGTTTCAGCCTAATCCTATTTCATGTAAAGAAAAGGTTATTTTTAAGCTTATGTTAAATATGTCTTGAAAGGCCTTCCAAAGGTCAAGAAGATTTCTGCCTAGATGGAACTTCAGCACACCCTCCATTGTGACCTCAGGGATGAAGCATTGTAATTAACACTAGGTGGTCAGGGCAAAGGGGAGCAGTCAGGGGACTTTCAGGAAATCTTATCACATACTCAGGATGTATGAGAGAGCTATGTAATTCTTTTATAGTAGTATATCAGGGAATCAGAGGGGGGTCGCTTCCCAGCAAGGCTACTGCAGTCTCTGGAGCATACAGCAAGCAGCCTTGCCAACATGCTGAGTTGACCCAAGCTTTGCTCATAGGTTGAGGGAGGGGGCTGTACAGCAGCGGCCTTGCCAATGTGCTGAGCCGACCAAAGCTGTGCTCAAAGGTTGAAGGCTCAAACAGATCCTGGGGCCCCACTGGGTCGGACTCCTCTAGTATGTGGATATAGGCTGGCTTTTAAAATATTTTTTTAGATGTTTGCCACAGGACATGTACACTTGCTGTAGAGAGAAAGAGAGACAGTGAGAGGGAAAGTGAGAAATCACTCACAGGAGGATGGCCACACCACAATCCCTTCTCTTCCATTCTCCTCCTGGCATCTTGGGCATGTGTGTACATGTGCCTGGCTTGAGTTTCAAGCCACCGAGTCCAGGACTTGAACTGCAGTAGGCCATGTGGGAGTCCATCTGCTGGTCCTCAGCTATTTCTTAACATCAACTTATAGGAAATGAGTCTAGGGAATCAGTACTAGAGAGCTAAAACTCTGATTATTTCCATTTTGCCAAGTTAGAAATCACCCTTACCTTTAGATCAGGGGTCTCAAATTTTCTACTCGTGTCCATGAAACTGACCAGCTGACCCAGACACTGCACAGTTCTTAACACTCTTGTAGCAATAGTGATAATAATAATACTGTATTAAATATCTTTAGATCATAAAATATGCTTTTTGGTTTGATTTTATCTCTTCTCTCTTTTATTTTCTTATATTTTTACATTTGATCTCTGTACATCTTTACAACATACTAAATGGAAATTTCCCAGCATGAATACACTGTATTTTAGTCCAGCCAAAGATATTATCATATACATTATCATCAGCAGATAATTTTCCATTTTTGTGTCTGTTAAATATTTTGAGCTTTTTCTTCCCTTAGCTCCCTCCCATCCACCCGCCAATTATCCACCCTCCTCCTACACTGTTTTTAGTATCCTCAGTTGCTCTCCCTGCTTTTATACTTTCCAATCTTTCAGTTTCTATCATAGGGTGTAGATATTTGGTATATAATAAATGGGGACATACAATATTTCTTTTTCATAGCCAGGGTTGCTTCACTCAAGCATTAAATCTTCTATATTGGTCCACTTTTGATCAAATGCCAGGGCCTCATTGTTTTTTTGACTGAGAAGTATTTGATAGTATATATACACCACACTTTTTCAATCCATTCATCTGTTCTGGGACATTTGGGTTGATTCCATATTTTAGCAATTATGAATAATGCTGCAATAAACAAAGAATATACCTAGAAATAAATCTAACCAAAAAAGTCAAAGACCTCTACAAGGAAAGCTATAAAGAACTTACAAAGAATTGGAAGTGATTCGAAGGAAAGACATTTCATATTTATAGATTAAAAGAAATAACAATCAAAGTGTCAATTTACACAAGTTAGTTTATAAAGTTAATGCAATTCCAAACAAATTACCAGAGTTCTTTGTGTAATTTTAAAAAAAATGTAATAAAATTTGTCTGGAATCATAAAAGGCAAACATAAAAGACCTCTTATTGCCAAAGCAATCCTGAAGAAGAAGAGTGGAGTGGGTGGCATCTCACTCCCTGACCCAAAAGTACGCTACAAAGCTGTGTTAATCAAAACAGCATGGTATTGGCACAAAAAGAGGCATGTCAACCAATGGAACAAGTAGGGAACCCAGAAATAAATGCCAAAACATACAGCCAATTTATTTTTGACAAAAAGCACCAGACAATCCATGGGCGGGGGCGGGGGGAGAGGTGGTGGCAGAAATCACTTCAACAAATGGTGCTGGAAACACTGGGTATCTACCTGCAGAAAAATGAAACCGGACCCCATCTCTCACCATTAACAAAAATCAACTCAAAGTATATCGAAGATATAAAGATAAAACTTCAAACCATAAAACTACTGGTGGAAAACAGGGGAAACTCTTGGAAAGACCAGAGTTTTCAAAAACTTTTAAATAAAACCTCCAAAGTACAGACAATAATTTCAAAAATTGGGAGACCAGCAGTTGGCATAATGGCTATGTTACTGGACTCCTATGTAGTCGAACACAGCTCGAGTCCCGGACCCAGTGGCTTAAACTCACGCTGGGTGCGTGTGCGTGCATGCCCAAGATCTCTAGAGGAGAATGGAGAAGGGATCATGGGCATGGTCACCCCAATGGAGAAGGGATCGTGGGCATGGTCACCCCCCGGGGGGTGAGTTCTCACTTTCTGTCTGTCTTTCTCTCTTTCTGGAGGGCACACGTGCTATAGCAAAAAAAAAAAAAAAACTCTCAAAAATTTTTCTAAAATAGACAAGTGGGTTTATATCAGTTTAAAAAGCTGCACAGTAAAAGAAACAATAGTTAGAGTGAAGAGACAACCCTCAGAATGGGAGAATATATTTGCAAACAAAGTCTTAGATATGGAACTGATAACCAGAAAATACAGGGAACTCAAGCAGCTTACATGAAAGAAAATAATCAATTCAATTAAAAGTTTGAATGTGTTTTTTAAATGCTTTTATATTGTAGGAGTTTGTTTTGAATGGTATTAAATAATTCATGAATGTATTTTCTGAAAAATAACTAAGTATGGGGAACCAGCACGTGGCGTGGTAGTTGAGGTACTGAACATTCCCACATCGCTTGCTTGCTCTCTCTCCCTCTCTCTCTCTCTCTCTCTCTCTCTCTCTCTGTGTGTGTGTGTGTGTGTGTGTGTGTGTGTGTGTGTGTGTGTGTTTCTCTCTGGTCAAATTAAAATAAAATGAATAAATAAAATTCTTTTTTTAAAAAAGATCTAAGTATTTTATCCTAGCAAACAACACTTTACAAGTTACTTTGCAAATATTTTTTAGAGGCTGCTCTAGACCTAATATCTTGTCTTAACCATGTAGAAGTATTTAATATTATTTTTTCACATGTCTTTTAAAATAAAATGTTTCATAAGTAGGATGTGAAGGAAATATATTTTTAGCAATGAGCCCAAAAATACTATCAAATATATTTTATTATAAATCCTTCCTGCCTTTAGCTATCCATACATTATTTAAAGAACATCAAATACCCTCCACCCAGGGGAGCAAGAATTGGCTGTAGGCTAAAGTTTAACTTAATTTGATAAAACAATTGACCTTGTTAATCTGTGGAAATATAAATAGCCAAAACAGTGTTGTTAAATGATTCTGGATACATTTTTAAAAGACTTATGTATTTAATTTTATTTATTATTATTATTTTAAATTAATCAGAGGCAGAGAAAGAATGAGAGAGAGAGAGCAGAAGTGAGAAAGCAAGCAAGTCAGGTGTGGGACTCAAACTGTGGTCAGCTATGTAGGAGGCCAGTGCCTTAATCACCATAGCTCCTGCTGGCCCCTCCGGCTCCTTTTTATTGCAATTTTTAAAGCTATTATATAAGCATTTTTCTTTGAATATAAATGCATTTTTATATATTTGCAACTACAAATCTTTATTACAAATCAAGTTAGTAAGTTTGTGCAGATTTTGTAATATGTTAGAAAATTTGACCAGACTAAATAAATGTGCTCTACATAGAAGTACTACATGTTCTAAAAGCAAGAAAAAAAAAAGAATTTATTATAAAGAAACTTGTTCTAATAGTCAAGAAATAAGAAAAGTGATACTGGGCAGATGTTGTGGCCCAGTAAGTGAGGGAGTCAGATCCCACGTGGCTGATGACAGTTTGAGTCCTGACTCTGGTGGCTTGAAAACATGCCAGCCATATGTTTGCATGCCCCAAATCCCAATAGGATGGAGAAATGGAGAAGGGGTTGTAGCATGATCACACCCCATTGGAGGGTGCTCTCTTCCTCTGTCTGTCACTCTCTGGGAAGTGAACATGTGCTCCAGCAAAAATTATATATATGTATATATATATAGAGAGAGAGACATAAAAAGAAAGGGATGGGTCAGTAGATGATGTGGAGGTTAAGGTTGTTGAATCTCACGTGGCTGAATATATAATTAGAGTCCCAGACCTGAAAACTTGCAAAACACATCAGGTACATGTGTGTGCATGCCCAAAATCCTGAGAGGAAAACTGAGAAGGAATTGTGGCAAGGCCCTCCCCTCGGAGGATGATTTCTCCCTTTCCCTAGATCTGTCTTTCTCTGGTGAGAACATATTTCTTATAGCAAAACAAAACAAAACAAAAAAATCCAAAAAATACTTTTATAACGTTCTTTATAATTTTTGGAACAGATTTGCATGTTTATTATTTGCATCTTACAATATCAATTATATAACCTCATCTGATGATTAGGAGACCAGAGTCATAGAATTAATATAGACCTTAGGACAAGCATCCAAGGATTCAGCCTCACTGTCTTTTCTGTATTATGGAACAAAGTATGTATGGATTTATTATTTCAAAGTCATCAATGCAATTATGCCATTGAAATATGCTCCATACCACTTATTAACAAAGAGATCAGCGTATGTGTAACTATTAAGAAAGAAAAAGAGAAGGAGAAGGAAGGAGAGGATGAGCAGGAATTAGGTTGAAAGAGAAAGTGGAGAGAGGAGACTGACAACATAAAAACAAGTCATCATTCTTTATATCCAAGCAAAAGTTATATTTGATATAGCTTTGCTCTATTACTCTCTATTAGTTATTATATATTTTCAAGTACCCTTTAAAAGCCCTTAGAATGAACTGTTTCATGGTCATTTTCTTTATTATTTGTCATCTGCACTATGATTAACCTTGTAGCCAGTTACTCTGCCTCTAGATTCATCTTCTTCATTCATTTCTCTTCCTGCCAGATGACCTTTCTTAGCATGTTCTTTCCTTTTTCTCTCAGCTTTATGCTTCTTGCTGAGCAACAAAGGAAAATAACACCCAAATTCAGGCACAGAGGGAGTCCGGTGTGGTTGGCTGATGCTTAAACAATGGTTTACAACACAGTGTGATATTGGATCATCAGGAAAGTCATGATGCTTTTGAATAGAAAAACACAGAAAAATACGTCACGACTTTCCCAACGACCCGGTAAGTGCTATAATCACAGTCTGAACAGACTTCCATGAGAATGCTCAGCAGATTATTAATTTTATTAATTGTTAACTATTAATTTCCAGGAAAACAAGGAAGGCATCGTGGCATCAGGGATGTTGAATCTAGATTACTGGAGATAAATTAAATTTCTCAGATAAAAAGGAGAAAATATTTCCAAAGTTGTACCAATTACAGTCTTAGACCCAGAAGCCTAAAGGAGTATGATGTATCCAAAGCATATGAATGCATACATGGGAGAGAATAATGAGGATAGCAAATAATAATAATTCTTGGCACTAAGTAAGCATTTTACCTGGACTGACACTTAATCTATGGAACATTTCTACTAGAATTATGGGAGAGGAGTCTTATAGTGCAGGGAGTGGCCTGAATCTGAGCAAATACCGGGACCTTCAGACAGATGCAGAAACATGGTTCCATGGGCAGTTCATTTGTAAGGCTAGGAATGCCATGAACATGTGAATACAGGAGCTGCCTGTGACCAAAACTGCAAAGCAGTAATGGGTTAAAGGAAGCCACATATGTTAATCAGAAATGGCCCCCAGTAGATTAGAGAAAAATTACATAGAACACAAGGTGCCAGGTGTCTTCCTATCTTCCGCCAATTGGCATCTGAAAACAACTGACTTTACATTCCACTTCCCCTTCTGGTATTCTCTGCCCTTTGAAGAATGAATCTGGGGCCACTGTTATCTCTGTCTGTGAACTCTGAACCACCTGATCCCTGCTTGTCTCTACTTGTGTGTCTTTGTGTGTTTATTTTTACGTTTATTTTCTAATCCACAGGGCCCCCACTCAGGCATGCATTTGTTTAACTGTGAGGGACATGACACGTGGTGCCTGCCATGAAGCCTGAGTATGAGGAACTACAGAGTCAGCCCAATGGGCACTCCTTGAGGCTGGCTGGAGATAACAGAGTAAGGTAAGGAACCAATACCAAAATAAAGAATAAGTAGAGCAAAAGAAGGAGAAAATAGAGCAAAAGAAGGAGAAAATAGAGCAAAAGAAGGAGAAAATAGAGCAAAAGAAGGAGATAACAGAGTAAAAAAGGAGACAGTACAGTGAGAGGAGATAATAGAGTAAAAGAGGGAACAAACAGAGTAAGAGAAGGAATGGATTCGATTAATGTCAGGTGCAAAACATGAGGACATAATTGTCTAAAGAGATATGTATGTCTATATAAAATGTCGTTTTATATATTAAAAGCTAGGGGGCGCTAAAGTAAGTATAAAGCAGTTAACATCATTTCCTGGATTTTGTGCAGGAAACTTGCCCCTAGTTCCTGGAGTAGAAAACAGTTAATGAGGAGACCTGGGATGAGGGGAACAATTTACAACAGAGAATCCTACCTGGATTCCTGTTTTGCCTTCTCCCTGTGGGATTTAATTAAGGAGTGCTTGAGACAAAACCCTCAGGAAAACCCCAGAGCTGACTTGGTAACTCAACTAAAAAACACCCTGGCGGGGCATACCTCCCTCCCAAGTCAGAAGTCAGAGTCTGTAACTAAAGACAAAGATAGAGAGGTAGGGCTCGATAATGAAAATGACAATCTTTCGGAGCCAGGCAGACTTCAGGTTGTAGATTTGTAACCGAACTCAATTCAGATCCGCTCGCCCGAGCACTATAAAACCAGACTATAGGCACATGGTGTGATGAAGAGAAGTACAGCTTTACTGCAGTGTGCAAAGCAAGGAGAGTGGGCGGCTAACGCTGAAAAGACCCATCTCCTCGAGATGTTCCCCACAAGCATTTTTAAGGGCAAAATTAGGGGTAGAGGTTCCAGGTGCGTGGTTAGTTCAGTGATTGGTTTAAGAGGGTGTGATCATCTTTTCCACATTCTTGATCGGTGAGGCCTTAGATGATCTATGTTCTGTTCTGGGAAGGGGCCTGATGATGGTCTTTGGTGCATTTCAGCCTGGAAGTGACGTGGCCAATGACCATTGTCCTATAAAACATCTTAAGCTATGTGTTACACAAAACTTCTACATCTTAATTCCTGCAGTTAAGAACCTGATTTCTTTGACAAAGAGGGAAGTTACAATAAAGTGACAAATAGTTTGTAGATAAATGTCATTTATTACCACAGCAAGGTGTGGTTTACTGTAAACCAGGGTATACATTCAAATAAGTATCTCAGGGAGGGAGTGGGTGTAGTTAGGGTCCAGAGACTTGAATGTAACATCTACATTTAAATAGACCTCTCTTGTCAGTCAATCTGGATAGACACTTTTAGTTCTGAACAGTTTTCCTTTTGGGAACTTACACTTTCTTCTAAAAAAAACAATAATAAAAAAGAAACTGAAAGTTCTCTCCTTTAGAGGGTCACAGCTCGGTTTCAGAATGCGATGCCGCCCTACAGCAGGAGGATAAAGGAGCAGCTGTTTTTTGGGCTAGTGTTCAGGCTGCAGCTGCTGCTTCCTAGTCAAACCTGCTTGCATATCAAAGGGCGCAAGGAGAGAAAAGACATCCACCACCTTAACTCCCCCTCTAGAGAGCTCTCCTTGGGTGACAGGTAGAGGAGAGGACATTTTGAGATTTAAATTACGTTTGGTTATAGAGGTTCCTGACCCTAACAACCCGGGACAAATTCAGCATCTCCGTGAGCCAATACCCTTTGAACTCTAGACGAATTAAAAACGGCTGGCAGGCAGTTAGGTCCCAGAGTGCCAGGTACAATGGCAGTACTGACAAAGCTACTCAATCTGCATCTACCCTTACAGATTGGCAGGTTAGTTAGGCAAGGCATGCTTGACCAGGGGAGATGATCTTCTGTGGAAATCTGATTGATCTGAGGAAGCGCAAGAAGAGGGGAATAGGAAACAACGACTCCAAGGACCTGTCACATCTAAAATGCTGACTAAACGGGGGTATGCTGGTAGTGACACACTTGGATTTACACCACAGGCATATCAGCAGATTAACATCATGTGCTCGAGGTGCTGGAAAAGACTCCCCGGTCAGGATCAAGGGACAGAGCTCTATCGAGATTCTTTCCTGCTTGACATATTTTGCTGGGACAAATTTTGTTGTAACAATTGGCCTTTGAAAATGCTATTGCCGCTGCAGAGAAGCAATTATCCCACATAAAAGAAAAACAAAAGAGACAGCAGCTGATTATATTAGGCTTTGTTAGGACATTGGAAAAATTTATTAAACAACTTTTGCTTGTCTGTTAACTATATATTTGTAAGCTGCCGATATGTACTAAAAGCTAAAATTGCTAAGAATTTAAGTATTCTGGTAAATATGTCAAGTTCTGCATACCAAGTTACAACCTTAATGGCCTTTCCAGAGGTGCCAAATTCCCCAGGCTATAAAAAATAAATAAATAGGTAGATAGTAATAAATTGTGGACAGAAGTCTGACTACTTTTCCTATTTTTCCAAAATCTTTTCCAAAGGGGACTGGGGAAGTCACACCCACAAACATTAACAGACCATTTACTTTCTATTAACAGGATTCTTCTTACCTACTGTTCCTGGCATAGATGTAGATGTAGATTAAGCCTTTCTTTAACTAAGACACAGATCTTCCCTTCCAATCACCAACCTAAGAATTGTGGAACCCACCTATAACCTACACCTCCCCCCTTCTACATGTCCCGCCTTTTTGGGCCACAGTTCAAAAAGGAAAATCTTTTCACTAAATGTTGTCTGTCAATCTCAAAAGCAAATAAAAGGGACCTCTGTACATGATCACCCCGAGAAAAGGCATGTATGCCTCTTCTCCGGCCTAGGTCAGTCACAGTTTGCTTGGAAATAAACTGTATTAATTATTAATTATTAATTTTACAGTTGGTTATTTTTTCTGTCGACAAATAATAATGAAGAAAGAATGAATAGTAACGAATAATAAATAATAAAAAATAATAATAATAAGTAAAGCTAATCGTACTAATGTAATGCCATTAGTCACAAGTTAGATTAGCTTTAAATATTATATATAATAAAAACAACTAATTGTCTGTCTGTCCAAATTGTCTGTTTCCACTGTTTTCAGTTTTGTTATTCACAGTTTCAAGATTGTTTCCTATGGAAAAGACTATTAAAAGATGCCTAGGCTTTTAGAGCCCCTAAAAACCACCATAAAAAGCGAATTATTCTTTTCAGGGAACTTTTGGAGTCCCACCTATCTGCTTTACATTAAATAATTATGCCAGTAATCATTTGCCTCACCCTATGCAGGTGTGGATACCCTCTGAACTCCTTCCGGAACATGCTAATGCTGTCCTTAAATTTGTTAAATTAGGAAATTTTCAACATAATAATCTTACTAAAAGCTCCTTTCTGCCTTCCATGGTCCCCACCTGTAGCTTCCCTCGGAATATTCTGTGGGTCTTTGGAGCTTCCACTAGGCACAATTTAGTTCTAACATTGCATTGTATAGACTGTCCAACCCCTACTCAGAAGATTTATGAAAAGGAGGAATAATTATGAAAAAATGACAAAAATCTATTACTTCTATAATTACGTAAATATTTCTGATATGTCACTTTTAGAACTCTGGTTTTATGAGAAAGTAAATGTCCAGGATTGTTATGGAAAAGTAGGCATGAGAGCTAGTGGGCAAATGTTAGTTTTGCTTGCTTACTTCCATTTGCCTGCCTCTTAAGTAACTGATCTCTTGCCCTGGACTCTGCCAATGACCAAGGGCAGTGTGACTGTTGCTGTCTTCTTATTCCCATACAGGTTGGCTGCCACTCCTCTTCTGACCCTGTTATACAATGTGCCTGTGCAACTGTATTTGCTTTTCCCAAAGGAGTCTCGCCAAAGCCCATTCCCAGTGCTCTGGTGGTACTCACTGTTAGCTCAGGTGTTGGGCACCCCATTAAATACTGACAGATGAATCTCTGTCCATTTGCGAGAGCTGGAAACTACTGTAGACAGCCTAAGAGAACAGGTGTTCAAAATGCAGCTACAAGGCCATTTAAAGTATCATGCATTATGTCTGCATATCTGTGTGACACCTTTGCCATATAATGACACACATTGGAACTGGATTTTTATACAAAGCCATCTCCATGGGACATGGTCTTCTAACAGTATTTTGTTAGCTCTAAAAAAACCTTCATAAACAGATAATAGGTTTGCAAAATAGTTTTCTACCCTCATTTCATCCTTCCTATTTTGCTTCTAACATTTTAAATCAACTCAAAGGCACTTTCATCGGAAATTCTCTTTTAAAAATCCTTCTCTTTCACAAGCATTTTCTCTTAAAACTGACTTAAAAGATTGTTTTAAAATCTTTTTGCAGGTGTACGTGTGTGTACATACATGTAATATGTCATATTACATACTATATGTTGTATGTGTATGTGATAAAAGTCCTTAAGGAATTTCATTCAATTTGGTTTATAAAAAAGAGTGCCCTTACAAATTAATTTTAATACTTTTCAGGTTCACATGACTTAAAACCTTTGACAAATAAGCTGACTTCAAAAATAGCAAAAGAAAAAATTTATTGGGACCAGCAGTTAGCATAATGGCTAAGTCGCTGGACTCCCATGTAGTCAACTGCAGTTCAAGTCCTGGACCTGGTGGCTTAAAACTCATGGCGGGCATGTGTGCGTGCGTGACCAAAATCCCGAGAAGAAAATGGAGAAGGGATTGCGGAGTGGCCATCTCCCCTGGGAGGTGATTTCTCAGTTTCTCTCCGTCTGGTGAGCACACATGCCCTATAGCAAAAACCTCTCCAAAAATAATGAAAAAAGTGAAGATCTTCACAATTTCCAACATATATTTTGTCTAGGGGTTTTAGTGATTAGGCAACATCATGTTTAATTTAATATGATTGGTTTAATGAAACAGCTAATATTTATGTTATGTGTTATATGTTACATGGTAGATATCTGACCAACAGGAGAAATGGATTAATGACTAGCCTTCTTTAATATTTTATTCCTCACAGATAATCAAGAGAAAAAAGTTCTGAGTGCTGTTTCATAAGATCGATTTCCCTAAAGTTCAATTTTTGATTCTTTTAAGGTTCAGTTATAAAGATTATAACTAAAAAGTGATAGTAACAAAATCTTGGAAAGGAAATCTCTATGTGTAATCTATACATTAGCCTTTGGGTTGTTCTGTTTCTCTCTGAAAGTCGTATCTGACTACTGCCATGTATTCTGTTTTTGGTGTTAAAGCCAACAGACACTGAGTTAACCCCTTTTCACCCCTAAGGTGCTCGAAACATTCAGCGTTCATTTTCTACAGACAGTTAAGTTAAAATATTTAAGCTTTTGCTACCTTTGACAAGATTTCCCCAAAATCAAATTCTAAATTAAGTTTTTTTGACCTCAAAATAACTTTTGGCTGTTTACAGAGGGCCCCTAACACATACAAAAGACAAATGTCAAGCCAATAAGACTTATTTTAATATATTAAATGATAGAGGAAACATTGTCAAACTGAGTAATTTTAATTTTCTTTACATTATATTTAATTTATATGTATAGATCAATTATACATTATATATAATGTGTGTGTATGTATGTGTGTGTGTGTGTGTGTGTGTGTATATATATATATATATA
>NW_006159608.1:4873549-4899365 GCF_000334495.1 Tupaia belangeri chinensis | reverse complement strand
GCTTAAAAGTCATTCACTTTCTCGGGACTAGCAGTTAGCGTAATGGCTGTCACTGGATTCCCATGTATCAACCGCAGTTTGAATCCCGGACTCGGTGGCTTAAAGTCACCTCGGGCGCATGTGCGTGCGTGCCCAAGATCCCAAGAGGAGACTGGAGGAGAAGGGACTGCGGCGTGGCCATCCCCCCTGGGGGGTGATTTCTCGCTTTTTCTCTGTGTCTCTCTGTCTGTCTGGCGAGCGTACGCTCCCTATAGCAAAAACCTCTCAAAAAGAAAAAAGAAAATAAACTCCACTTGCTCATGTCTCAGAGTTAGCCATCTACAATGTTAAAATAAAAAAAAATTAAATCAGTGAAAGGAAACATGTTAGAAGTCGTATATTACTTGGTTCTTACATACAGGAACTTAAAATGTGGATGAAGAGATGGTCGGCAAGATAAAAATCCTAGCGCCAGCTAGGCTAAGGTGCCTGGACCCTACATGGTCGGTGGTGCAGTTCGAATCTTGGACCCAGCAGCTTGAAAAACACACCAGATGCGTGTGCGTGTGTCCAAAACCCCAAGAGGAGAATAGAGAAGGGATTGCGGAGTGGCCATCTCCCCTGGGAGGTGATTTCTCTTCTCATCTCCGTCTGGTGAGCACACATGCCCTATAGCAAAAACCTCTCCAAAAATAATGAAAAAAGTGAAGATCTTCACAATTTCCAACATATATTTTGTCTAGGGGTTTTAGTGATTAGGCAACATCATGTTTAATTTAATATGATTGGTTTAATGAAACAGCTAATATTTATGTTATGTGTTATATGTTACATGGTAGATATCTGACCAACAGGAGAAATGGATTAATGACTAGCCTTCTTTAATATTTTATTCCTCACAGATAATCAAGAGAAAAAAGTTCTGAGTGCTGTTTCATAAGATCGATTTCCCTAAAGTTCAATTTTTGATTCTTTTAAGGTTCAGTTATAAAGATTATAACTAAAAAGTGATAGTAACAAAATCTTGGAAAGGAAATCTCTATGTGTAATCTATACATTAGCCTTTGGGTTGTTCTGTTTCTCTCTGAAAGTCGTATCTGACTACTGCCATGTATTCTGTTTTTGGTGTTAAAGCCAACAGACACTGAGTTAACCCCTTTTCACCCCTAAGGTGCTCGAAACATTCAGCGTTCATTTTCTACAGACAGTTAAGTTAAAATATTTAAGCTTTTGCTACCTTTGACAAGATTTCCCCAAAATCAAATTCTAAATTAAGTTTTTTTGACCTCAAAATAACTTTTGGCTGTTTACAGAGGGCCCCTAACACATACAAAAGATATATATATATATATATATATATATATATATATATATATATATATATATATATATATATATATATATATATATATATATATATATATATATATATATATATATTCTGCACTTATATATGTATTGTATTCCAAAATAATTTGAAATTCCTAGGAATCTATGATGTGATAATTAGCAGGCATGCTTCAGGTTATGTTAAACTGGGGTATGTCACAAATACAGCCAAATTTCTTTATCAACTGTAAATTCTTGTCAGAGCATTAACTAGGGTTAGTTCAAGTCTCATTGCCCATGAGTTATTGCTTTGTTTAACATTTATCTAAAAGCTTTTTGCAGATGGCTATGAATCTAATGTGTCATGTCCTTAAAGAAATTCACAGTGAGGATGGAAGGAAGATGTACTCTTATAAGTACAGGTTTCTAAAAATCTAACCATTTAGCTAGGTCAAAATATCCATTTTCTACAGAAAAACTAATTAGTTTTCTAATCTGCTAAGCCAACCAACAAACCAAAATTTACCGTAAGTGGAAAACGGTTGACAATGGGGCTGCATGGTGGTTAAGGGTGCTGAACTCCCACATGTGTGACCGCAGTTTGAGTTCTGGTGGCTTGTTTTCTTGCTTTCCATCTTTCTTTCTCTGTCCCTCTCTGGTCAATTAAAATAAATAAAGTTAAATAAAATAATTCTTAAAAAATAAAAAAGAATAAACGTGAGTACCACTTGGGGCTGCGCTCTCTCGATCAGCATAATCCGGACCACCTGATTCCCACTTTTCTTTGTGTCTTTGTGTATTTATTTTTACATTTATTCTCTAATCCACAGCCCCCCACTCAGGCATGCATTCATTTAGCTATGAGGGACACGACATATTAGAATGCCATAGACAGATACTGATAGGGCATATATGACTGGATTCTACTTGATAAGGATGGAGTAGGAGGGGCAAATTTAATACATATTTAGAAAGTAAAATTAGGGCCACCTGGTGGCATAGTGATTAAGATGCTGGACTCTCACGTGACCAATGGTGGTTCGAGTTCCGAAACTGGCAGCTTGAAACTCATGCCAGGAGTGTGTGCATGCATGCCCAAAATCCTGAGAAGAGAATGGAGGAGAAATTATTGTGGTATGGCCATCTTTACAGAGGGAGTGATTTCTCTCTCTCTCTCTCTCTCTCTCTCTCTCTGTGTGTGTGTGTGTGTGTCTGTGTGTGTGTGTGTGTGTGTGTGTGTCTGGCACATGCATGTGCCCTATCATAAAAATTTCTCTAAAAACATGAAGTCAACCCATTTTGTAGCCAATGATAAGGAAAATAACTAAAGAAAAGAATCTAATAGATGCCTGCTTCTGCATGTGTAACAATAGTGATATGACAACTTCTAAGCATCAAGAAGGACTGAGTGATTTAATTGGGAAATATAAACATGGAGGTATCAGAGGGACAGTCAATGATCATTTCCAGTGCCCACAGAGCAGTACTGTATTTATTTATTTATTTATTTAATTTATTATGTTAGCCAGGAATTTTGATAAGTACTACTCTTAAGGATGTTTCTCCACTTCAGAAACTTGTACTTTTCTGGTAAAAGTGTTGTATATCCCCATGTCTTACCAATGAGATGAGGTCATGCTGCAAGAAGGAAAGTCTTTGTAACTCTACTCTCCTTGAGATGGAATCTCATCCTGCCATTTGCTAGTTGCTCAAATCATAGGGTTAGTCTAAGGAGAACACGGTCTTCAAGGCAGCAACTTGGATTTGAAACCCAAACATATCACTTTTAGTTGCTATGCAAATCTCTTTCGGAGAGAGATTTTTGCTATCAGGTGTGTGCTGGAGAGATAGAGAGAGACAGCGACAGAAAATGAGAAATCATCCCCTAGATGGGATGGCCACATCGCAGTCCCTTCTCCAATCTGTTTTTGGGATTTGGGGGTATACACATACACACACAGACACACACACACACACACACACTGGTGTGAGTTTCAACCCACCAGATCCAGTACTTGAACCATGGTCCACTGCATGGGAATCCAGCAACATAACCATTATGCCATCTGCTGGTCCCATTATACAATTTTGAACCTTATGGATTCCCCTTATGGAAAATGGAAATAATAATGTATACCTGCATTTAGGGACTAAATGAACCAAGACATAAAATTCCGAGTCCAATTCTGGCACATGTTAATTACTGAATAAATGTTAGCCTGTAATTATAGCCATGGTAATAAATTGTATACAAAATGTGTGGTGAGGTATAGTACTGATCATAATGTCGATTAACATGCAGTAAATATATATGTATGCAGATTGCCTCTGTCTAGAAAGCTCCCTCCTCCTCCGTCACTCAGATCTTCTGTAACTTTCCTAGCAGTTGCAGTGGGACATCTACAAGTCCTAGTTAGAATGACAGAAGGTGTTTCTGTAGCAGTTTCAGTGCTCTGTTACCATAGTGGGCTAATGTTTAATAATGCACGTGCTTAGAAGAGTCCTTTAATGCATTTTGAACTCCAAAAATATAAAAGCTATGCCTTACTCACCTTTGATTGTTTACCGCCACCAAAGACAGTGCTCAGTACATGTTAAATTGGATAGTTTGAATTCCTCAGACATAACCATCTGCTGTAACTTGATCTTACCGAGAAAACGGCTCACAACATATTAAAAACAACAGGAATGTTGCAGTGGTTTGATTTAGATCACCATAGCAGATGTGTGAGCAAGTTTCACGATCTGCCAGCGATGTGCACGGGAGGGATGTTTTATTTTTCTTAATGCGTACATTTGCACAGAGAAAAATTAAGAGTTCCTCTGTTTATAACCTTCTGAGAGAAACAAATGCCTTTTGTTTTGCTCAACTGGCAATATGTTGATGTTTTTCAAGTCAGCATTTATCATTAAACGAGCCCAAGGAAATAAAAGGTCAATGCTGGATTTCAGAAGTAAACATATAAAATCTAGACTGTTAATTAGCTACTAAGTTAGGGATTCATACTGTAGACCTATAGAAAAAAAAAAGCTGATGTGCATTATATTGTGTGCGGCTAGTCATACCTTGTACGTGTGTAAGAGTCCTAACCATGCTTATGATTTAAGAAGATAAATTGAACCCACTACTTCATTATGTTAGTCATCCACCATTTATATTAATATTTTCTTTATGTGTTTTTTGAGAGTTTTTTTTTTTTTTTTGTACAGGGTGCATGCGCTCGTCACACAGACAGAGAGAGACAGAAAACGAGAAACCTCAGGGGGGCTCGTCACACAGACAGAGAGAGACAGAAAACGAGAAATCACCCCTCAGGGGGAATGGCCACGCTGCAATCCCTTCTCCTCTCGGGATCTTGGGCATGCATGCACACGCGCCTGGCGTGAGTTTAAGCCACTGAGTCTGGGGCTCAAACTGCTGTCAACCATATGGGAGTCCAGCGACATAGCCATTAGGCTAATTGCTGGTCCCTTTATGTGCCATTTTGTAAAATAATCACTTATAGGGGCCAGCAGGTGGCGTGGTGGTTGGGTGTTGGGTTCCCTTATTGTCAACCATGGTTCGAGTCCTGGACCTGACAGCATGAAACTCACACATGGTGCATGTGCGTTTGTGCCCAAAATCCTAGAAGGAGAGTAGAAGGGAAGGTATTGCAGTGTGGCCATGCCCCCTAGGGGGTGATTTCTTGTTTTCCTTCTCACTGTCTCTGTCTCTCTGGAGAGTGTACATGCCCCTATAGCAAAAAACTAAAATATATATTTTTTAATCACCTATAACATTAGAATTAGCATTATGGCCACTTTATATGACCAGTCTCATCTTCTTCTTCTTCCCTAATAAGCAGCATTCACTAAAATTTTATAATTTATACATATATTTGTACGCATACACACACACACATATACACATGCATACAAACATTTATGAGCACTTTGGTTTTGTTTGCAAAATATCAGAAGAGATTCTGAGAGGTTTTATTTGCATAACAGATGTGGGAAACTTGAAATATTGCAGCCCCTGAGTCCACTTTCTTATGTATGAAGCGAGAAAATCATACCATCAGTCCATACATCAGAAGGAGAATTAAGTCAAGCATATGAAGCCTTGTGAAGAGTGGGTCTCACGTATTAAGCACTAGATAAATATTAGTCTCTTTATTCTACATTGTGTTTAAATTTGTAAATATTTTATTCATCATACTTGGTATTTAATTTCAGAGTTCTTTCAATTTTTAATATCACAATAATAAAAGAGCAAATGGGTTCTTTTAACTTAAGTAAACTACTCTGGTACATGAATATGTTGCATTTTATTTACCTATACTCAACAGATACTTAGAATTTTTATTTTCTTGGGACCAGCAGATGGCATAATGGCTATGTCGTTGGACTCCCATGTGTCGAGTCATGAACTTGGTGGCTTAAACTCACACTGGGCACGGGTGCGTGCATGCCCAAGGTCCCGAGAGGAGAATGGAGGAGGAGGGATTGTGGCATGGCCATCCCCCCTGGGGGGTGATTTCTCACTTTCTGTCTCTCTCTGTCTTTCTGGCGAGCACACGAGCCTTATAGCAAAAACCTCTCCAAAAAAAAAAAACCAAACAAACAAAAAAGAGTTTTTATTTTATTAAATATTTTAAATACACACACATACACACATTTAGAAGGGCACCCAAGAAACTGCCTCTGGGCAGTTTACTCACAGAATGTTAGTAAAAAGACTTACCTTTTTGCCATGTCTTCTGCCACTTGGTGTTTTTATTAGGTATATATCTTAGCTTTTTCAAGAAAAAACATAGTTGTTTTTAAACAATAAAGGGTATTGAAAAGCATAAAAAATAGTTTACAGGCAATGTTACAAAATGTATCCTTTTATAGGCTTCATAGAGCAAATATATGAGAGTTTCTTTCAGTTATTTACAAAGCAGAGGAGTCAGGACATAGAGAACTCATATTTTCAAATTGGCAGGGCCAAATTTCTGTCTAAAGTAGCTCTAATTAAACTACCTCCAGCTATAAATCAGAGTTTTCTGTTTCCCCACTATTGCCGTTATATGCTATTATCGGATGTTTTAACTTTGTCTGGCTGAAGAGTTAACACCAACACATAGAGAGTACCAAATTGTTGTTTTAATTCGAACTACCCTATTTATTTTTAAGGTTGAGTATGGTTTTGTATGTTTGTTCGTCTCTTAGATTTTCCTTCTGTGTATTGCCAGTGTGAATTATACTTTTTTTCTATTGTATAGAAATGATGACAGTTCTTGTGGGTAAATACTAATTTTCTTTTGGGCAACATCTGCTCATAACCATTTTATTAGATTAGGTCTTGCAGTCCAAAAAAGAAAGAAAGAAAACAGAAAGAAGAAAAAGAAAAGATGCAATAATAGCCATTTCTAAGCTATGCTTCATATTAATTTTCATCTTTTAGAATCTATATGTAGATAAACTATGGAAGATTTTTCTGTAATTATACAATAAAATGGATGGGACCAACAGTTGGTGTAATGGCTATGTCACTGAACTCCCATGTAGTCGACTGCAATTCGAGTCCCGGACCCGGTGGCTTAAACTCACACCGGGTGTGTGTGCGTGCGTGCCCCACATCCCGAGAGGAGAATGGAGGAGAAGGGATTGCGGCGTGGCCATACCCCCTGGAGGGTGATTTCTCGCTTTTTGTCTCTCTGTCTCTCTCTGTATTTCTGGTAAGTGCACACACCCTATAGCAAAAACCTCTCCAAAAAAAAAAAAAAAGGAAAAATGCATGCTGATGATGAAAAGTTAAAGTATTGAAGTTGGGAGTTTCAAAAAGATATAATTGAGTTACTGTCCCGATCTGATATACTCTCGATTCCTGGAGAACTGTGTCTGGTTGATAAGAAAGCACAGCAGATGCAGGAGCCAGGCCATGATGAAGCTGTAACATGGCTGTGAAACAGTCCACAGGAAGGTCCTGGGCTCCTGTTCGGGGACCTCCCTGTGCATGCCAGCCATGTGCATGAGCTGACGCTGGTGGAGGGTCCTGCCATGAGGAACCTGTTGAGGTTGTATCTCTCTCTCTGTCTCTTTTTATTATGGGAAAAATAAATAAATAAATAAATAAAATATGATGAAAGAATGCTACATACTGTTTTATGCCAACAAACTAGAAAATCTAGATGAAATTAACAAATTTCTGGACATGTACAATATTCCTAGATTGCGTTAGGAAGAAATAAAACAGAACAGACCAATAGCTAGCAATAAGATTGAATCAGTAATAGTCTCCCAACAAGGAAAAGCCCAGGACCTAATGGCTTCACTTCTGAATTCTAGAAAGCTTTCAGAGAAGAATTAATTCAAATTATCCTCAAATTATTTGTAAAAAAATCTGAATGAAGGAATTCTTCCAAGCTCATTCTATTAAGCCTTCATCATCTTGATACCAAAAGCAGACATAGAGATAACGAAAAAAGAAAACTACAGGCAATATCCCTGATAAATGCAGATGCAATACTCCTCAACAAGATATAAGCAAATCGTATCTAACAGCACATTAAAAAGACATTAATGGGACCAGCAGGTGGTGTGGTGGTTAAGGAGCTAGACTCCCACATGGCTGACTGTGGTTAGAGTCTGGAACTGACGGCTTGCTTTCTCACTCCTCCCTCCATGCCCCTCTCCCACCACCATTTCTCCACCATCCCTCTCTGATGAGTGTATGTGATCTATTGCAAATTAAGTAATAATAACGATGATAAATGAAATTAAAATAATTCTTAAAAAGAAATACAATGCACCAAGATCAAGTAAACTCTATGCCAGGGATGTAAGGATGGCTCAATATATGTGAAGCAATAAATGTAATAAACATAATATTAACAGAAAAAAGGATAAATACCTTGTTATTATACCTATTGATGGAGAGAAAGCATTTGACAAAATACAACATCCTTCATGAGCGCTTGCACTTGCTGGAAAGACAGAGAGACAGAAAGTGAGAAATCGCCCCCCAGGAGGGATGGCCATGCCTCAATCCATTCTCCTCCATTCTCCTCTCAGGATCTTGGGCACACACGTACACATGCCCAGCATGTGTTTAAGCCAATGGTCCTGGACTCAGACAAAGGGTAACTGCGTGTGAGTCCAGCGAGTGCTTGGGAGTCCAGCAAGGTAACAATTAACGCCATGCGGTGATCCCTGTGTTTAAGATTCTTAACAAAATAACTATAGAAGGTTCACATCGTAATTAAAGCCATATATGATAGACCCCCTAGCTAACATAATACTGAACTGGGAAAAACGGAAAGCTGTCCTTCTAAACTGGAACAACACAAGGCCCACTTTCTGCACTCCTTTTCAACGCAAGGTCAGAGTCCTCTCCAATGCAATCAGACAAGAGAGTAAAATAACAGACGTTCAGATAGGAAAGAAAGAAAAATAAAATTGCCCCTGTTTGCAGATAACATGACTAGACACAAAGAAAGTTCAAAAGGATCTGTACAAAGCTCCCGGAAGTGATAAATGAATTCAGTAAAATTGCAGGACACCAAGTCGACATACAAAAGTATTTAACATTTTTATGTAACAGACATTTAGCATTTTTATGAACTGACTTGGGCAGAATTAAAGAGAGCAGTCCCATTTATAATAGCCACAAAATAAGTAAGTAAATAAAGTACCTAGTAGTAAACCTAACTAAAGAAGTGAAAAACCTTTGCAAGGAAAACTATAAAGAAATTGAATGCAATGCAGAAAAATGGAAATATTTTCCTTGTTCTTGGATGGTTCTTTAATTCAGTAGAATTAAAATATCAATTATACCAAAATTACAAATTTATTGTGATTCTAATCAAACTACCACTGACACTCTTCACAAAAATTTTTAAAAAGTCATCATAAAATTTGTCAGGAATTGTAAAAGATCTCATATTGTCAAGACGATACTCTGTAAAACAATAAAGTATGAGACATTTCACTGCATGAACTGAAAACGTATTACAATACTGTGATTATCAAAAGCCTGGTATGGCATAAAAGCAAAGTCATGAATCCATGGAACAGAATGGAATCAGAATATTTGCCTTCTTACTGTTTGCCAGAGAGACAGAGAAACAGAAAAGAAGAAATCACCCCCCAAAATGGATGACCACACCATAATCCCTTCTTCGCCATTCTCCTCTAGGGATCTTGGGCATGCACTCACATGCACCTGGCATGAGTTTTGAGTCACCAAGTTCAGGACTCCAACTACAGTTGACTATGTCGGAGTCCAACTACAGTTGACTATGTCAGAGTCCAACTACAGTTGACTATGTCGGAGTCCAGCAACTTAACCATTACACCATCTACTGGTCTCCTTGCTGTTGAGTTTCTGAGAGTTCTTTGTACATTTTGAATAACAAACCCTTATCAAATGTGCCCTTTGAAAATATTGCCTCTCTGTCTGTGATTTATCTTCTCATTCTCTTTGCACTATTTTTCACAGAACAGGTTTGTTTTTTTGTTTTGTTTTGTTTTTGTATTGTTAATTTTTAAGAAATACAGCTTACACATTTTTTTTCTTTTATTTGGTGTGGTATTGAAGTAGTCATTAACATACTCAACATCGTCTAGATGTTCTACGTTATTTTCTAGTTCTATATGGTTGCATTTCACATCTCAGTTTATGATTCATTTTGAATTACTTTTTATGAAGGGGATAAAGTCTGCTTTTGGATTTATTATTTCGCATGTGAAAGTGTAGTTGTCTCTGTGCCATTTGTGGAGAACACTATCACTGCTTCACTGTATTGCCTTTTCTCTTTTGTAAGAAATCAGTGGACTGTATCTATGTAGGTCTATTTAGGGACTCTATATTGTGTTTTGTTTATTCCTTACCAATACCATACTGTGTTGGCTACTGTGGCTGTACACCAAGTCTTAAAGTCGGGTGAATACAGTTAAATTTAATACAAATAAATTCCAAAACTAGCATCAGACAAGAGTCAGTTTGGAGAATGATCTTGTCATGAGTATGTCCTCTGTTGTATTTTGGCTGAGCAAGGAGTCATCTTGTTACAATGGCCAAATATTACAATATTATTTAGTCAAGATCTGCAAGATGGTCCCACATCAACCTGTGTGATTTGAAATCTACAGACATTTCTGAGCAAGCATCTGGCTTGAACATGATATTAGAACATGAAGAGATTGTGGGGTAAAGTCTATATAGACTGAGTCTTTTACAGAACCACCAGCCAAGAAGAATGTGAGTTACTTTCACACAGGTACAATATGGCTTTAGTGGATAAAGCCACAATAATTTGCTTGCAGATATCTGAAAGACTGGGGTGGGAGCCTTAATGAAGTAAAAACAATAAACATTATGAAATGGCCCCATTGACATTGCCTTCTTGAGTTCCATTAACTTTATTCCTGTTTGTTCTTTAAAAAGAAAGGAAATAATCTTTGTGAAGGTTAAATGAGGTGTTGTGAGGTAAAAACATCCTGAAAACAGTAAAATTCTATACACATGTAGGGTGGTAAATTATATTCTTCTTAATATTCATGAATAATAAATTCATGGAAGTTCAATTTCATATCCTAGACATACTCTTTCAAATAGGTGAATAATATTCTGTAGCCCATGTGGTATTCCACCACAGAATATGGAATTAGTTGTTTTTAACATTGTGTCTATCCTCCAGCAACACTGCAGCACAACTAGTTTCTGGAGGGAAAGCTCATGTTTCCTATGAAAACGCTGAAGGAGTTAAAATGCAGATGGAATCGGAAAATGGGAATGTGAATGAACTACTAGCTATATAATTCAAGTTTGTTTAATTTATTTACTTATGTAGTCCATTGATTTTTCAATAAAATCTCACGTAGTCTAATGGAGAAAGTACAATCTCTTCAATAAACAGAACTGAAAAAAAACTAGATATTTTGATAGAAAAGAATTGAATTGTGTCCTTATCTTACACTGTATACAAATATCCAAAAACTCTTTCCAACATGATTTAAAGTTGCAATTTCTGAAATGACGCTGGTTTGTTTGGGAATGTGTGCCTTGAGTCTCATTCAAATTGAGGTTGTTCACATCCAGCTAGAAGACCACCCAAACAGTTAAGACCCTGCCAGATTATTAGTGCTGCCTCTAATTGCTCTCAGCTGGGAATTCAATGCACTCAAATAGTTGAAAATGGTCACCAGGTCAACCTGGCCACCTGCTCTGTGGTCCAAGAGAACTTCAGGAGAAGCTGGACGGATCACAGTCTAAGTCAGGGTTCTTACACACATCCTCATCTCCCTTGGAGATCATGTCTGAATTTCCTCACCCAGTGGTGGTGGTGATGGGGGTTTATTTAACACCACTCTCACCATGCAACCTAAAATAGCGAATCATTCTCAAGTTCACACCAACATTTTAGAATATACTTACATGCTTACAAGGTAAAGGAAAATAAAGGACAGAATGTTTCTCAACTGGTGAGATAAAACCTTTAGAAGTTTGTCAATCAAGACTGTTTTGGCTTATAAACTATCATCGGTGAGGTACAGACACTTTTTTTTTTTTTTGAAGAGATTTTTGCTATAGGGGGCATCCGCTCACCAGACAGAGAGAGACAGAAAGCGAGAAATCACCCCCCAGGGGGGATGGCCACTCTGCAATCCCTTCTCCTCCATTCTCCTCTCGAGATCTTGGGCACACACGCACACGCACCAGGAGTGAGTTTTAAGCCACGGGGTCCGAAATGCAAACCGTGGTCGACTACATGGGAGTCCAGAGACATAGCCATTACGCTAACTGCTGGTCCCCAGACACTTTTTTATACGTTCTGGTTATGTTCCCAGATCTACTAATACCAGTTTCCTGTGACTCGATCCAGGAAGAAAGCTACTTTAAAAAATTAGGAGGCTGGATTATGCTTCATTCCTGCCTAAGTTAGCTCTGCACTCATTCAGGTCTCTCACTGACTACGGCTCTTACCATCCAAATGAGGAATAATTAGTGACTTGGTACGCTCTCTCCATGGGCTTAATTTGATAATTGCCGTGTAATATAGGACCTTCAAAACATGGTTAGGCTATAGTAATCCAAATGGTTTAATATAATAAGTGGTATAGGCAAAACACAAACTAAATTACGTCTTCATTTCAGATGTGCAAAACCACCTATGCCCTCTGCTAATGAAACCAGTTACATGACATGTTAACTGTTATATATCCATTCATTTCACCCAGATTTTAAAACTACAGTTGACAGATGAGTTAAACAAGATACTTCTTGGAAAACGGATAGCATTTGCAGTGGCAGAAGCAGAAATCAGAGATGTCTATCTGAGGGCAAACAATAGCATATATATAAATGTGTAAGATAAATAATAAATGTGGACTATAAATATTCATATTTGGGGTAAACATTTGAACATATTATTTTAATGCATAATTTGCAGAGAAAAAAGATAAAAACACACTGGACTGATTTACTTATAACTTCGCATCTTTGCCAATCAAATTAGACTGATTACATTATAAGTCTGATGATTTAACATGATGAAACAAAACACGTTATTTCATCCATCATTTCTCTCTCTGTAAATAACACTCTAAAATATACAGACACAATGTTAATCACATTTGATATAGAAGGCAATTTATATTCCGATGCGCTTGAGTACACTACGAAGAATTTATCTTTCATCCAGTGGCATGGATCAGGCTACAGCCTGATCCACAACCTTGAAGGTTCAAAAGCCATCATTCAGATACTCGGGATATGCGGAAGTCACAGAAGCATTTTACTGAATCGGTCTCAATAAATCAGTTTTCGGCACCGTACACTGCTACCTCGGTCCAAGTTATTACGTGAATTATTGCAAAAGGCTCTACTTGTCTCCCCTCCCTTTGCCGACCCTCACAGAGCTGTCAAGCATGATCTTTAAAAACATGAAGTAGAGGGCTCTGCGTATATGATGTTAGTGAATCGACCATCCCACTAAATACAATTAAACGTACCAGATAGGAAATGTGCGTTAATTACCATGAAAGATTTGAAGAGCTGAAAAATTAGTGCAAAAACAGCCAGGTCAAAATCTGTAGAGCCATTTGAAGCCGGGTAGGGAACCAGATAACTGGAGCATCAAAGATACTTTAAGAGCATTTACAATCACCACACGCCTGAACCCAAGGTGATAAGATTTCCTGGGACGATGACGGCAGAATTCTAGGCATAGTGACTGTCCTAGTAAGGCAATCACATAGTCACACTTCCCATGTTAAGCTGAGACCAGGCCATTAAACACAGCTTAATGGGGAATAAATCCTCAGTGGGGGTGCGGGAGGAGATAGACATTCTCATACATTACAGAGTAAGTTGTGGTATCTAAAATGGTGCTGTCTACAACATGCTAACAACCAAAGATATAGCTCTACTGGGATCCCAAAAGGCTGTGCTTCAGGATAAGGGCAAACCTGAACGAAGCGATCCTACCATAATGCAGGCCGATGTAGACAAGGTCGCTATTTGCTGAACAAAGCAGGGAGGAAACAAGTAGATGAACAGGAACGTGGTGATGTGCGAGAAGAGACATCCACAGGTCAGCCGTCATGTGTGCTGCGTGAGTAGCTCACGTCCACCCCGGGGTGGTGGGGAGTGTGCCACAAAACATGAAGTTAGGAATGTGGTTTGATATGGTCTAAAGTGGCAGTGTTACCAGGCACTTAACAGAAGCAAATACAGATCCTCTGGACGAAGGCAAATATACTCCAGGCTTCATGAAAACTTAGAAACTCTTTTTTTCAAGAGCAATGAGCACTTATTCATGGTAGCGGGGCCGCTGCTGAGGAGAACAGTGTAAGAAAGGCTCAGCGGGAAGGGCAGGGTACAGACGTCGGAGCAGTGGAATGTGCAGGTGTCCGTAGGAAGGCAACAGTGCTGTGGTAGAGCAATGACATACCTGGCCACAGTGACTCTACATCCTCGTCATAAGAGGCAGAGTTCATTTCGCTAACCCTTGAATTTGACTGGGCTTGTGGTGTTTTGGGTGAACGGAATGCATTAGAACTGCTGGTGTGTGTGTGTTTCAAACCTAAGCTCATCTACCCTGCTTTTCTGATTTCTTTCCTGCTCTCTGTGATCACTGTGAGAATATGCAGTAGTGAGTCTGCTGGAAAATAAGAGTCCCATGGAGACAACCTGACACGCCCCAGCAAGGCCATCTTACATTATCCGTACACTAGCCCAATCTTTTATGGAGGGAAGTTCATTTTAGGCCAGAAGAACCACTGAGCTGAGACCAGCCTGGAACACCAGTACACAGACATGGGAGCTAACTGAATGCTCGTCCAGTGATGCATTTCTAGTCTCAGCTCCATATTTCCTCTGACAATGATACAAAAATGTTCTAAGCACTTCTCCTTTACAGTGATCACAATGCAGCTTTCTCAGTGGAAGGCGCTGGGGGGACATTTCCACTTCTGGTGGCTGCATGGTTGGTCGCCATTCTGGAGTGGGGACACATCCAGGCTACAGTCCCTCAGCGACCTTGCAGCACGACCTGGCCCAGCGGTCTCCAGGTGGGCCTCCTGATGTGGATATTGGCTCGCTACCTTTGGTAATGCTCCTACTTGCTATTTTAGAAGCCATTCACTTTCTTGATTTCTTAAAAGTGTTCTATAATTTTTCTAATACATATTTATGAATATGTGTGTGTGTGTAAAATCTACGTAGAAATTTTGTAGTATGATATAGGTTAATTGTAGTATAATTATTCCATGTGGAAAAGGACACTTACACAAGCATTATATATTAAGCAAAAGCCAGAGTCGGTCTTTTCTCCATTGATGTGTAAAGGTGTTTCTAGCAGATTTCAAACCACTGTAAGTTCCTGAGCCCAGTTTCTAGCTTCTGTTCTCCACATATACTCATCATCTGGAAAGCACCACACCGTGTTGAACAACCCGGCTCTAAACATCTTGGTGTTTGCTGTGCAGGTCCAATTTTCTTATATTTCCCCCTCTCTCTTAAAATTACCAGTGCTAATTTCAAACGTTGATTTTTAATATAAATTGTAGACTCACTTGATAAATTGGATGTCAAAGCATACTGTTATTGGAACTGTTTCAATATACTGATTAATAAAGGTGGAATGTGATCTGTGCAGTATTAAATATTCCAACAATATTCTCTGACTCCTCAGTTCTAGGTTAAATCCCCACAAGTGTCTGTGGGCTGTGTGTATGTTTGTGGGGCCAGGCTTCAACCCTGTGCTCAGCTCTGGCATAGATGGCAAGGCCACCTGGTTAATAGCTCAGTTGAATTCCATTGCTTGCAAATGGACTGCAGTTCCTCAAGAATTTGTTGTAGGGGCTGGTCCTATAGCATGGTGCTTAAGCACTGTGCCCCGGGAGCCAGATCCCACTGGCCAACTGCAGTTCAAATCCTGACCCCGGGAGCTTGAAAAATATACCAGGCATGCATATGTGCATGACCAAACTCTCGACAGAATGGAAAAATGGCTGTAGCCTGACTATGCCTCACTGGGAGTGGTTTCTCTCTTTCTCTCTCTTCCGGGAGTACATGTGCCCTCTGGCATGTAAAAACAAAAGAATTTGTTGTAGGAAAAGCAAACGGAGCTGCTTCTGGGACTCCTTCTCCACCATTTCCTCATACATTCCCATTTTTTTCTGCACACTGAAACCTTTATTTTGCTATAGTCTCTTTTAATGTGAATTATTATGGTAGAATTGATTAAATTTGCCAATGCGATTATTTTTTATCAAATTCTTACTATGGTACAGGAATAATGTAAAATGCTTCAAATGTATTTGTTCATTCGATGCTCGGGAAAGCATTATAAAGCGTGGTTGACAGTCAGTCCTACGCACTGGCACGTGACCCACGTGCTGTGAGAATAGAGTTGCTCTCATTACTGGTGGAAAATAGCCACGTCTGTAAAGTCCTGTCTTCTCCCCGCCCAGCCATCTCACTGTGCTTTCCCCTTCAGTGCTCTCCGGAGCCCCTCACACTCCACACATTCAGCGTGTATACAACACAGCCAGAGCCAGAGTATTTCTAAATCCTGTCCGCATTTATTCCATCCGTGTCTGAGCATCTTTTCTCTCTGTAAGTCATTCTGTTTCAGTTTAGGTAAAAAACAGTCATTGTGTGATCTTTGGGAGATACAGCTGGCCCTGATTCCTGCCATATTTGAGGACGCTTAGTCCACAGTGAAAGAATATAAAAACATGTAAGGAAACATCGTGGCTCTAAAAGCATATCTTATAATAGCCGGGTGGACACTGGTCTAACCCTGTGTCAGTCTTGTTCATAAAGTTCTACTTTGAAAGCTATGTTTGGATTTCATAAACTAAAATGATAGAGTTTACGATGGAGTGTTAAGGGAAGACACTGTGACCAGAGAAGATTGACTAACAATAAAAATAATAAAAGATAAGGGAGGATTATTTAGGGTAAATACAATTTGTGGAGCTTTGGATGATGATAATATATATACAAACATACCTTTTCTTTATCATTATTTAAAACACACACACACACACACGCACGCACACATTATAGGCCTACAGACAGTGAAGTAACTGAAGTGCTATGCTCTAAAATTCTGGAAGCCATGTGGAGGATCAGGGCTTGGTTCCCAGGTCAACCTGTACACTTTGGGGGCATGGAGGCATGCCCGTGGTCTTGGCCGGCCGGTGGGAATGGAGATTTTGGTGTGACGCTCTTGTTGATAGTGCTTATTTTCTCTCTCGAAATAAATAAATAAACTTTTCAAAATAGCATATCACTACACTGGCAATTGGGAGATAATATTGTGGCCTTACAAGTTGGCCTTACTACCTTAGACAGCAATTGACTTGATACTTACAAATTTTAGAGAGGTGTGTTGGTATACCTACCAGCAGTGTTGCTCTTTCTGCAAAAAGGCATCGCACATGTTGGACTCTGTCCGTAAGCGATGTATCCAAAGTAGAAAATTGCAACAATCCAGGTGAGAAAGGAAAATAACTAAGATCAATAGAGCAGTGAAAGGAGAGGTCATCTGGTTCTGAGAATATTTGAAAGACAGAGCTGACTGTGAGTTAAGAGACTGAATAGGGGTATGACAAAAAGGCAGTAGTCAAAACTGATACCCTGGGAGTTGGTCTTAAAAACTAGAAAAATAGGGACCAGCAGTTAGCGTAATGGCTATGTTGCTGGACTCCCACGTAGTCGACCGCGGTTCGCGTCCCGGACCCGGTGGCTTAAAACTCACGCCGGGCATGTGTGCGTGCATGCCCAAGATCCCGAGAGGAGAATGGAGGAGAAGGGATTGCGGCGTGACCATCCCCCATGGGGGGGTGATTTCTCGCTTTCTGTCTCTCTGTCTCTCTCTGTCTGGCGAGCGCACGCAACCTGTAGTGAAAACCTCTCCAAAAAAATAAATAAAATAAAACTAGAAAAAGAAAGTGGCCCTTAACTGACATAAAAAAAAACACAGAAGAAAGCGGACTTGAAAGTAACGCAGTTTTATACTTCTCAGTTGGACGATGGATCAAATGTATGACTATATTCTTATCTACACATCCATGCATTCATCATTCTGTCATAAAAAGGAGATCTGGACATCCATGGTGGTACAGCGTGACAGTACTCTGCATCGAATACCCTACGCCACATGGGAAGGTCACAGACTCACATCCCGCATTCTCCCTGCAAATGCAGGTGTAGACATCTGTCCGTGGTCCTGCCACAGACTAGGGGTAGATTGTTCCATGAAGATCTTGTCTGCAAGTTCTCTCTCTTTCAGAAGAATAAATAAATAAAAATAAGATTTTTTATTTAATTTTTTTTTTTTTTTTAGGAAGACTTGCTATAAGGTGTGTGCACTTGCTGGAGAGACAGACGGAGAGAAAGCAAAAGAGAAATCAACCC
Organism: Tupaia belangeri chinensis; assembly: GCF_000334495.1. Taxonomy (NCBI): domain Eukaryota; kingdom Metazoa; phylum Chordata; class Mammalia; order Scandentia; family Tupaiidae; genus Tupaia; species Tupaia belangeri. The sequence goes on along the minus strand of NW_006159608.1, from coordinate 4,881,157 downwards.
CAGGGAGGAAAGACACACTGAAATCCCTTCTCCATTCTCCTCTTGGGATCTTGGACATGCATGCACACATGCCCAGTGTGTATTTAAGTTGCTGGGTCAGGGACTCAAACCATGGTTGACTATGTGGAAGTCCAGTGACACAACCATTACATCATCTGCTGGTGCAATAAACTTATTTTAAAATGAAATTATTAATGTAATATCTTTACTGCTATTCTGGTTCCCATCCCTGACTAGTTCCAGGAGTCACTGATCCCTGGGTCATACTTTCAAATTCCCCTAAGCGCTACTTGTGTATCTTTCTTTCTTCTTTTTCAGGCTCTTTTGAGAGACCTCCTTCTCAACATCTTAAATCAACATCCTTAAATCAACATCCCTCAGAGTTCTCCCCAGGCCTTTTGCTCATGGACCCTACGTGTTTCTCCTGAGCAGTCTCATCTGCACCCACCCAAATCTGGACATGGTCCAACCTGTGTCCTCAGTCTCAGTCACGTCCACTTGGACTTCTCACCACGATGTGGGCACCACAAACTAAGTATGTCCTCCCAAACCGAAAAGTTCATCCCCTCAATGTGCGCCTTAAGCAGGTAAACTGTTCTTTATCCATTTAGGTAAAAGATACCACCAGCTAATCCCGATGCTCAAACTAAGAGACGGTATAACTGTTCTCTGACCTGAAACTTGTTCTTTCTTCCCACACTACATCCTTAACCAATTCAACTTCATAATTTGAAGTGGAAACTGAAATAGATAGAATTATGTAATAACATGTTGGCTCTTCTCAAGTGGGAGCTCCACCCCTGCTTCCGAAGGAAGGACACATTCTTTTTTTCCTACCATTAAAGTAATAGAGGTGGATCATGTCTTCCAAATGTGCCTCATTCTTCTCGATGATGGTTGTGGTTTCAGCTGAACATACAATGTATATAGCTGATAGTGGGCATCTTGAATCTCTCTGAAATTACATATGTAAACTTCAAATCACAGCTGGAATTATATGCTACGTATGAAGAGGTGTGTAATTTAAGAGAGAAGGTAGAAGCATTCAAAGCAATCGTTTGAATACTTCCCGCGTTTGCCCTCTCATTTGCACATCACATCACTTATGTGGAATTCGAACCAACTTTCCTCCTTCAGGCATGGAGGATTAGAGACACAGAATTGTTGAGCAAATTGCCCCAGATCACACATTGAGAAAGTTAAGGGCTTCAGCTATAAAACCATGTCTCTGAAATCTCTTATTTCTGCTTTATCAAATGCTGTGCGTGTGTATCTATCTTCTTATTCATAAGTCCTGACTCTTTTTGTTCAACTTGGTAAAGAACATCAGCTTGAGGTTATGTTTTATTGTGTAAATGATACGAGGAGGTGGCAGCTGGGAGCATGAGGCACTCTGCGTCATACCCTGATGTTTTACGAACGTCATGTTATCCTTCACTCATTTTTTCATCATGAAACGTGTGTTCTTGCCATCACATTTTACAAAATAGATAATAGACTCAGAGAACGTATGGCCGGAATTCTTCTTTATAACATTTTAGAGACAAAACTCAAATAACATAAATAAAAAGGTAGCTCTCTGGCTTTTTATAATTAAATAAGAAAGCAATGACCTAGGAAGAGAAACAAGGAAACCATGTTAAAGGTAAGCGACTAGATCATCCTGAACCAACCTCTCTCTCTCATCCCTGCTTTATTACACACAGGATTTGAGTATTTACACAATACACTAATTCCCAGGCCTAAATGCTGGTACCTTTCCCTGCAGAAAAAGACAAGTTCCTTTCCTATTTTAGAAACCCTTAGAGGACTGGCTCTGGGGCAGAAGCAGTGAGCTGCTAAGAGAAGCTGGATTTCCATGGGGCTGTGGGGAGAATGCCGGCATGGTCACCCTGAAGCACACGGGACATGGGTGTTAGGACCCAAGATGGGAGGAGCTGGAGATTAAAGAGCGGATCGCTGCATGACCAGACACTGTGGGGGAGCAGGGGGCTCGTCTCGCCATCTCTGTCTCCCTCTCCCCAAGTCCCCAACCCATGTGTGCACACACATTCTATTTATATATACATTTTTTAAAACATTAAAAATTAAAAACAAATAAAAAGCCTTGGAGGACCAGACCTGTAGCACAGCAGTTAAGCATTATATGGACGGGGTCAGATTCCACACAGCAGACTGTGTCTCAAATTCCCACCCTGATGGCTTGCAAAAGACACTTGTGTATGCACGCTCAGGATCCTTATGAAATGATGGGATGAAGGAAAGGGGATGACGCACAACCAGGAGGAGCATGTATGTGTGTGTAGATGTGTGCATTTATATATATATGTGTGTATGTGTGTTTGTGTATATATTTATGTGTGTATGTATACATGTATTATGTATATGTGTATGTGTGTGTGTGTGTATGTGTGTGTGTGAATGTGAGTGTGTGCGTGTGCCAAAATCCTGAAATGAGGGAGAAGTGGAGGAGAAGGGATTGTAGCATGCCGTCTCCCAGGAGAGGTGTGTTCTCACTTTCCCGCTTTCTCTGTCTTCCTGGTGAATGTAAGACCATAGCATGAGACTGTTGAAGAGGCATATTTCTGTGTGTGTGCCATAAAAGAAAGAAATAAAATAAACATTAGCACACAAAAAAATGGCCATTACATCTAAGCTATAAACATTCCTAGTTACAAAATAAATTACATCATCCCCTAAATTTTTTTAAGCATTTTACCTTTTTATTCATAAAATGAGCGGACTAGGAAGGCTTTAGAAATCACTGTGCCTTCCTCTCAGCTTTGCTGTGAACCTAAAAATGCTAAAAAATAAATAAATAAATAAATAATTGAGTGAATGAATATATACATACATGCTTTAAAATACAAAAAGGTTAGGGCCATTGTCTTCCTATTCTTCACTTTTTAGTTCTTTTTTGTCTTTTTCTTTCCAAACACTATCACAGAGATAACCACTTTGCAAAAAACATTAAAGGCAATTATGGATGTCTGGGACTAATCGGATATTCGGTAACTGAATTTTATGAGTATAATATCTGTATAATGAAATATATTTCATAAAAATTCACCAGTTATTGATTTTTCCATACACTTATGAATTTAACTAGTCATTTGATCACTTGCAAAATCAGACTTCTTAAAAAGTTTGTAGTTAAAAATATACATTCTAATTTACATGAAAAAACTAACATGAATTATGTGATACTAAGACATATGATTCATGCATCCTTTTTAATTAACATATTTAAGATCTGCATGTCTGACGTGGCAAGACAGTAAATTAATTGAAAAGCAAAAGTTTAAGAGCCTGTTTTCTTACAATGACATGCATTAATGAATAACTTTAAAACTATTCAGAAAATGTGGGGGACACAGAGGAGTTAGAATTTCATCACTGGTATTCATATCCATATTTGTGGTTATTCCCAAAAGCATGAAAATGTTATGCAGACAACATTTTCCTGAGTATCGAACCTCAGCCTGGATAAAGCAAAGACCAAATCTTTATGAGTATCTACAAACATATTCAGGTTTCCAATGTATCTGAGGTCTTGTCTGAGGCTCAGAGAGACAATATAATTTGATTTCTATCTCAAGGCATAAACACTTGAATGACAAATAAATCTTGGAATTTCTAATTGCAAAACAATACTATTTCCAGTACACATTTTGTCCTTTTTTCCTACAGGAAAAAAAAAAAAAAAGGTCTTTGATAATATTGCCTTGTCTTTATGAGAAGAGGAACTTAGAAGTACACAATTCTATTATATTTCTCATAATATTAATAGTAAACTGATGTTACTAGCTTTTCAGGAAGACTGTACTTTGCATAACTCATTTTGTATTGTAGATCCCTCATCTGCTCTTCAAAAACAAAGTACCATGTACCTCTTATTAACAATAAACAAAACTCTTGCTGCCTGTGCCGCAGAGTTGTCAGGATGCAAATGTATGATAGTCCAGAAGATGCCAGAAATGAATTAAACTGGATAATTTTCATTGTTATGGTCACCTAGACAGATGATCTTGTACCTATGTTGCTGCCATTTTTAGATAAGCTCTCTATCTTACTTCAACCTGACTGGGCTAGCAAAAAGACTTATTGAGACAAATAATGAAAAGAGTATAAAAATAATAAAAAAGGAGCATATTATTATTTTTTAAATATTTTTTATTTTACTAGGAACCACTGTCCAAATCTCATTTTCCATTCTCTCTGTCATCATTTTGCTTATAAAAAGAAATAAGCATTAAAACTAAGATAACAAAATACACCGAAAGGAAAGTGAAAATAATCAGCTTATACTTGGGCAAAACTCATGAACTTTGATGTCAGATCAACCTGTATTGCAAACGTGGGCTCTGCTATTTTTCAGCTATGTGATCTTTCATAAGTTACTCATTCTTTCTGTATCTCGTTTCTTCACCTCCAGGCAGGTTGTATTATCATAAATGTAAGAGAAGTGGAGAAAATAAAGTGAAATAAGGTAACTATGTGTTGTGTGGCATGCAGCAAGAAAACAATGAATAATATGCTTTCTTCACTTCCAGTTCTTCTTTCCAAGAACAGCTGTCAAATATGTCTTTCAGTACATGATGACTACAAAAACATAGTCTAAGTCAGAAATGATAAAAAGTAACCAAAGCTCTTTTGTGTTGGCTTGACTCAACACTATTTTGAACAGTTTTAGATCCATTTATTTAATGTCTTTTGAAATTTCACAAAAGAAGTACTGCCTTACCCTAATCCGGGTTAATATTATTCGTTCCTTTCCTGCTTCATAAGCTGGCCATTTCTGGAAGAGCAGTGCTAAGTCAGAAAATGGCCCATGTCCATCTTTCCAACCCAAGCAAGTTGGGTTAGGTGATGTCAACCACATTTGGAAGGCATAGCTACTATCAGCTACTATCATTCCTTCCTCTTATGGACTAAGCTGAACTCTTATTTTATAGAAAAATGCATAAAATGGAGGCAAAAATCTGTCTAAATGTATCAGGCTCTCTCAAAATTGCAGTTGACCTAGTACAAATTAGTCATGTATTTTCTGAAATTTACCCTAAAGAATAGATCAAGGATCTTTTACTACTCTATACAGAGAAATACAAATCTGTGAGAAGGATTAAGGGTAAAGTGAACTTCTTAAGAACCTGCAAGTAGATTATGTTCCACAAGTTTAATTTTACGGAAAGGAGTTAAGGATAGAAGACCCTGAAGAAAGAACACCTCCTCTGTATTCTCTTCATTTTACCTCAGGTATTTATAGTAAGCACATAAACCTGGGGTTCCGCTCTTTTCAGAAGGCATTTTTGTAGTTAGCAGGTTCAGTAGGCCCATGGAGTGGTGACATGAGTCTGCTATTCCAATCAGGTTAGACACTGAGCAGAAGCTAAATAACAATGAAAGGTCTCACTCCTAACAAACATGATTTCAATGTTCTTCAGATTAAGGACCAAAAGCAGATCTAGACTAAAGATTGAGCCCATTATAAAACGTGTGACTTTTCTTGCTATTTACCCAGTATTATGTACCACATAGAACTAAAAATCAAGTAACAAGTAGATTATCAGTAATTTCAACTGTTGGCCCTAAAAGTGAAAACATGAACTGAGAAGATTTTTACTCTTTATTGCTCTTTTTGCTGAAAATACTGCTCACCAACTGCTATGATGTCTCTCATAAAATTCATAGGTTGAAGTTTGAACCCTGAATGCACTAGTGTCAGGAAGTTGGGCCTTTGAGAGGTCATGAAGGTGGACTACTTAGGAATGGGAATATTTCCCTTACAAGAGAGATAACTTGCTTCCACATCATGGGAAATTACAGTAAGGTGATCATCTATGAACCAGGATGAAGACCCTCATTGGAGGCCAAGTTTATTGACTCCTTGATCTTGGATTTGCTAGTCTCCAGAACTTGTAAGAAATAGATTTCTGTTTTGTGTAAGCTCTCCAGTCTATGGCATTTTGCCAAGGCAGCTCAAACTGACTAAGTTACAATCCATATAGGGAGACCTAATTATGGATCTTTGAGGACATGTCTTACCCATTTTTTTCCTGACTTCTTTTGGAGCTACTAAATAGTGGAAGAAAAAGATGATACATTATTCTTCTACAGAGAAAGGTATGTAATGGGCCAGGTTTTTCGTTAAACATGACATATCAGAGCATACATAGCCCCTGCCATCTTCTGAAACATTGCTAAGATATCAAACCAAGGAAATATTTCTCCCCTAAGGGAGAAGAACAATTTCTCATCATCCACAGAGAGTATAATAGAACTCATGGAAATGTCTGATAGAGACTTCAGAACATTCATAGTGACAAAACTAAAAGAGATGCAAGAGCTGAGAGATAATGAACTCCAGAAGATGCAGGAGAAAAGAGATAACCAGTTCCAGGAGGTGTTGAAGTTCTTCCATGATCCAAAAGAGGAAATACACACCATAAAAAAGAATCAAATGGAGCTGTTAGAGATGAAGGCTGTCATTCAGGAAATCAAAACCTCCATCAAAAATATTAAAAACAAATTCGTCCAAGCAGAAAATTGAATCTCAGATGTTGAAGGTAAAACCTCTAATCTAGAAAAAACAACCAAAAATACTGAGAAAATAACCCAAAAAATGAGAATACTATCTGAGAAATACTAGACAGCATTAAGTGCCCAAACATCTGGATAATCAGTATCCCAGAAGATGAGGAAACTAATAGAGCATTGATAATCTATTCCATAAAATCCTGGAAGAAAACTTTCCAAATCTAAAGAGGCATTCGAATATCTAGATTGAAGAAATACAAAGGACCCCTAATAGAATCAACCCAAGAAGATCTTCTCCAAGGCACATCATAGCCAGACTGGTCAAATCTACAAAGACAAGATACTAAAATTGGCAAGAGAGAAACATCAAGTTACTTATAAAGGTTATCCCATCAGGCTAACCTCAGACCCCTCATCAGAAACAATGCAAGCAAGGAAAGAATGGAAACAGATATTCAAAGTGTTAAGTGAAAAACTGTTTCAACCAAGAATACTATACCCAGCAAGATTATCTTTCATATGGAAAGAAAGAACAAAAACATTCTCAGATAAACAAGACCTGAAAGAATTTGCCAGTAGCAGACCCATTCTTCAAGAAATTCTGAAAGGAGTGCTTGACCAATAAAACTAAAGACACATATGGAAATAAGAGAACAAAAGGCAACCAAGAAAATAACCAATTTGGGACCAGCGGTTAGCATAAGGGCTATGTCGCTGGACTCCCACATAGTCAACCACTGTTCGAGTCCTGGACCCAGTGGCTTAAACTCTCACCGGGCACATGTGTGTACGTGCCCAAGATCCCAAAAGGAGAATGGAGAAGAAAGCATTGCAGCGTGGCCATCCCCCCGGGGGGTGATTTCTTGCTTTTGTTTTCCCAATTTAAACATTTTTTTGAGTTGTTGACAGGTTCAGCAATTTGCTAAAATATTTTTCTTGTTTGTTTCTTTAACTGGAAATACAAACTTTTTTCTTCCTGACTCCTCTTGAATTGAAAATATTTGGGAGTATTCTTATTTTGTGGCAGAAGGGTTATTTGCATAAGTTAAATAATGCTTGTTGCATTGAATC
>NW_006159608.1:4865358-4873433 GCF_000334495.1 Tupaia belangeri chinensis | reverse complement strand
GAAAGATGGCCTGGCACCATAAATAGTTCTGCCTGGCAAAGAGGATTAGAGAAGATATATGAAATAATTTATAACATAAAATAACCTGGACTTTTCCAGCCCAGCAATGTAATCAGTAGAGATTGCCGAAAAGCAACCACACCAGAGGATTATCTTGAGAAAGACTTTGAAGGAAGAAGAAGAGACTGATCTTTGCTAGCAGATGGTGTATCACAGAATACTTAGTAGGCAGGGCTGAATCGAGAAGGTGTATGTGTGACTAGTGTGCTGGGCATTTGATTTTCAACAATTTGAGTAGTTGACATGTAAATATTTTCTCAAATATATTTAAAATCATACTGTTTCTATTGTTATAGAGTCACAGAATTATACGAAATTGTAAGAAGTATTTTGAACACTATAATTCAGTATTTTGAAATTTTGAAAGTTGTTTATAAACTGTCAAGAACTAGGGTGTATGAGCTAAAATTTTTTTATATATAATGTAAATGTTTGTGACGAATGTAAAAATAAATGAATGAAAAAAAAAATAAGCCAAAAGAAGAATGATACTAGCTCATGCTCACTGTGAAACTGACTCTCAGATGGAGATTCGTGTGCCAAATATTGAATGGAGAGTACCCTTGGTATCAAAGCCTGTGGAAGAGTGAGGACTGGACCCAGCAAGGTTTGAACTATAACTCTGATTGCAAAAAGGAACTCCACTGATCCCAAAAGAGACTCTGGAGCCATTTAAAGTTGTTCCTTATGTGAGTGTGGGTGTGGAGTCTTTGTAACCATACATCAACCAGGGATTTCATGCAGGCTGCCCAAGGGAGAGGTGTGAACACGTGGGGAGCTCCCTACAGCTGAAGGGAACAATTGGACTGTGAGTCATCTGCATGACAGCCAGCACTCCTGGGAGCTGGGGCAAATGAGTGGTAAGGTCCTCAACATAAAGATTTAGCAGAAAAATGTTAACATTTTGTAAAGTGAAGAGCTGAGAGATCCATGGTAGCTGTTTTTGAAAAGCAGAACAGGTAATCCTGAGACCAAACTGCCACTGATTTAAGTACAACAGGTAAAATGGAAAGAGTAAGGTCAGAAGCTAAACAAAAAATTACCTAAAAAGTTTGTATAATAGATGGCAGTATCCACTTCCCTTTGCCCCTCTCTTGCTCAAGACTCAGAAAACTTGCTAGAAGTGAGTTGAAGCAATATAATCAAGAAAAATGCTGAACATATAAACATGGAAAATTAAAATGAGAACCTGATCAAGCATTTCATCGATAGCATTTTATGTCAATATGAGTCTTCAGAGAAGCCAAGTGAAGAGTGCAAAAGGTTTATTGGTGTTAATAACCCATTCAAGATTTTGAGCAGAAAGCAAAAGGAAGGAAAGTTCTTCAGACCTTGGAGACAATTGGACACCTGTGGAAAGGAGGGAAGAAGAATGGGGTAGGAAGAATCTCAGACCATCAGGCAAATCTGTCAATGTGTTAGCTGACTCGGAAGGTCACACCTGATAAAAGGTTGTCCTTACAGGACTCCTGAACTAGGGAGAAAGGCAAGGACTGAAAACCCCATCATGCTCAGTGTTCGGCTGGGGCTTCCCACCAAGTGTGCCTACCCACAATGCCACAGTGATCACAATGTCACCACACTCTCAGGGCTAGATCCAAGTTCCTTCTTGAAGAAAGATCAGTATCCTATATCTCTATGCTTAGCACCTATAAGTTAAAACACAATATGGGACCAGCAGTTAGCATAATGGCTATGTCATTGGACTCCCATGTAGTCAATAGTGGTTCGAGTCCTGGACCGGTGGCTTAAATTCATGCCAGGTGTGTGTGCATGCCCAAGATCCCGAGAGGAGAATGGAGGAGAAGGGTTTGGGGCATGGCCATGACCCCTGGGAGGAGATTTCTCACTTTCTGTCTCTCTGTCTCTCTCTGTCTTTCTGGCTAGCGCACGCACCCTATAACAACAACAACCAAAATTAAAAAAAATAAAAATAAATAAACCTCCAGAAATAAATACAACAACAACCAAAAAAATAATAATAATAAACCTCCAGAAATAAATAAATAGCACAATGAAGAAATGCTTTAAAATTCTGAGGGAAATATAATTCCACTTCTGTTAAAGTATCCATTAGAAGTGAAGGTAAAATAAATTCTAAGATCTTTGATTTGTTTTTGTTTTTGTTATAGGGCATGCCTGCTCATGAAGACACAAAAACCAACTCCCAGGGATAATGGCGACACCACAGTTCTTTCTCCAGCTCCTCTCAGAATTTCGGACACACATGCACATGCACCTGCTGCACTGGGCCTCGGACTCCAACTGTGCAGGTCCCACCGCACAGTCCTTCTTGCGGGATCCAGCACCCTTGCCTCCATGCCACCAGCTGGGCTGTTAGATCTTTGAAATCTTAAAAAAAATTCTTAAACACTCTAGGCAGGATATCTAAGAAGAAAATCCCCCATGCAAAGAAAAGGGGATGAAGCAAGAAAGAGGAAGCTGCCTGATCAAAAATAAAATGCATTCAACATAAGAAAAGACTGACGGAAACTCCCATTCAAACAGGTCCACACAGGGCTAAAGAGTAACCATTAAAAACTGAAATAAGGACATGGGCTCCCTCTCCCCACAAAGAAAGACAAAGTGAAAATAATAACAAAATTCCACCTTATGTGTGTTCCTACTGAAAAGAATTTCACACCTCTTTTAGATTTTTGTGGAAGCAATAGTTAAGGATGAATACATGAAAAAGCGAATCAAAAATATAAAGGCCATTTGTAAAATGAACAAATAAATAATACCATACAAGGAAGAAAATGATTCCTCGTAATAAATACATGGAATATAATAGGCTTCATTTTGAACAAAGTTTATGTAGTCACAATATACACATGTGTTAAACTATTTTGGCCTAAAATAGCCACTGTACTCCCATACTTGGATTCCTAAGATGGGCCAAAATCAAACATGTTAGGCTGTTTTTCTGAGCTGGTCGCTAGGTTACAGCCAATCACAGCAGCTAGGCTTCAGTCAGTCACAGGCATCTAGCCTTTTAAACCATGTGAAGGCAGACAAACTTGAGAATGTAACCAAAGATTTCTCCACCTCACTCCCTCACTTAGGTTTTCGTAGGACACATTGCCTTTCACCGTACACGTCACTTTCCTTTTCTGCCAACGTAAATGCAGAATTGACCACAAGGCTTGCCGGAGTCATCTGAAAGTCTGGGAACAACTGCCTGATTTAAATTGTGTTAATATTTTGCTCAAGAAAATTGTATTAAATTAGTTTATTTTTCTTTTGAGGGTAGGAAGAATCTCAGACCATCAGGCAAATCTGTCAATGTGTTAGCTGACTCGGAAGGTCACACCTGATAAAAGGTTGTCCTTACAGGACTCCTGAACTAGGGAGAAAGGCAAGGACTGAAAACCCCATCATGCTCAGTGTTCGGCTGGGGCTTCCCACCAAGTGTGCCTACCCACAATGCCACAGTGATCACAATGTCACCACACTCTCAGGGCTAGATCCAAGTTCCTTCTTGAAGAAAGATCAGTATCCTATATCTCTATGCTTAGCACCTATAAGTTAAAACACAATATGGGACCAGCAGTTAGCATAATGGCTATGTCATTGGACTCCCATGTAGTCAATAGTGGTTCGAGTCCTGGACCGGTGGCTTAAATTCATGCCAGGTGTGTGTGCATGCCCAAGATCCCGAGAGGAGAATGGAGGAGAAGGGTTTGGGGCATGGCCATGACCCCTGGGAGGAGATTTCTCACTTTCTGTCTCTCTGTCTCTCTCTGTCTTTCTGGCTAGCGCACGCACCCTATAACAACAACAACCAAAATTAAAAAAAATAAAAATAAATAAACCTCCAGAAATAAATAAATAAATAAATAGCACAATGAAGAAATGCTTTAAAATTCTGAGGGAAATATAATTCCACTTCTGTTAAAGTATCCATTAGAAGTGAAGGTAAAATAAATTCTAAGATCTTTGATTTGTTTTTGTTTTTGTTATAGGGCATGCCTGCTCATGAAGACACAAAAACCAACTCCCAGGGATAATGGCGACACCACAGTTCTTTCTCCAGCTCCTCTCAGAATTTCGGACACACATGCACATGCACCTGCTGCACTGGGCCTCGGACTCCAACTGTGCAGGTCCCACCGCACAGTCCTTCTTGCGGGATCCAGCACCCTTGCCTCCATGCCACCAGCTGGGCTGTTAGATCTTTGAAATCTTAAAAAAAATTCTTAAACACTCTAGGCAGGATATCTAAGAAGAAAATCCCCCATGCAAAGAAAAGGGGATGAAGCAAGAAAGAGGAAGCTGCCTGATCAAAAATAAAATGCATTCAACATAAGAAAAGACTGACGGAAACTCCCATTCAAACAGGTCCACACAGGGCTAAAGAGTAACCATTAAAAACTGAAATAAGGACATGGGCTCCCTCTCCCCACAAAGAAAGACAAAGTGAAAATAATAACAAAATTCCACCTTATGTGTGTTCCTACTGAAAAGAATTTCACACCTCTTTTAGATTTTTGTGGAAGCAATAGTTAAGGATGAATACATGAAAAAGCGAATCAAAAATATAAAGGCCATTTGTAAAATGAACAAATAAATAATACCATACAAGGAAGAAAATGATTCCTCGTAATAAATACATGGAATATAATAGGCTTCATTTTGAACAAAGTTTATGTAGTCACAATATACACATGTGTTAAACTATTTTGGCCTAAAATAGCCACTGGACTCCCATACTTGGATTCCTAAGATGGGCCAAAATCAAACATGTTAGGCTGTTTTTCTGAGCTGGTCGCTAGGTTACAGCCAATCACAGCAGCTAGGCTTCAGTCAGTCACAGGCATCTAGCCTTTTAAACCATGTGAAGGCAGACAAACTTGAGAATGTAACCAAAGATTTCTCCACCTCACTCCCTCACTTAGGTTTTCGTAGGACACATTGCCTTTCACCGTACACGTCACTTTCCTTTTCTGCCAACGTAAATGCAGAATTGACCACAAGGCTTGCCGGAGTCATCTGAAAGTCTGGGAACAACTGCCTGATTTAAATTGTGTTAATATTTTGCTCAAGAAAATTGTATTAAATTAGTTTATTTTTCTTTTAACACACATTTGCATATATATGTATATATATATGCATACACACAGAAATTTACACATACGCATATATATATATACACACGCACACACCAAGGAATTGCTTAAAATGTGATTATTATATAACCACTTCAGGTGCATAGGAGTGGCAAAATACGAATGTGGAGAAATGTAGCTAGGAGGCTAAAGCTGTACCTTTCCTGCTAAGAAGTCAGCAGATAATGTCTGACAGCCAGAACAAAGCATTGTTATCTTGAAGAATGGGTATGATAATTGGAAGAACTTGCCTTTGGGAACTAAGAGTTGGCAGTAGAGCATTTTAGATTTTTAGTGCTACTTAAGTTTCTCAAAATGGTACACATGCTAACTTAGACGAGAATGTAATAACTAAAACACACATGAAGAAAGAAGAGAAGGCATACAGACCAGAGTAGCTACTGCTATGCAGTGCAGGGGTGTAGAGCTGAGCTCTCTGGAACAGCTCCAGTGCGATTTCCATAGTCATGCCTCTTACACGTGGAAGCCACTTTGCAGATGGCAGGGCACTTGCATGCACCCCATGGAAAGCACGTTTGCCCACACCCCTCTCTTCTGTGTGGTATTGCAGTTCTATTTCTGATCCCTTCACCCTCGCCCTTCAGCCCTTCCCGTGTCCTTCAGCCCTATGGCATGCTCCCACACGTTTCTCAAGGTGAATTTAAAGTCATCCTTTCTATGAAGCCTTCTTTCATACTCCTCCCTCTCACTGCAAAGTTATGTCCTCAGTCCAGCCTTCCATAACACATGACCCATACTCTGTCATGACACCCCCACCTCCCAGCACCACTAGTTACTTATGTTTGTCCCCCTGATGGGATGCTTGCCACTCTCGAGTGGGGACATGGGGACATGTTTTATTCAGGGTTGTAACCTGGATGCGCTTCTCTGAAACAGGCACATACTAAGCCTCAGTCCATATCTGCTTCATTAATTAGAGGAGGAGAAGGCATGGCAGGTACCGGTTCCTCCGGCAGCTACCAGCTCCTCCGGCAGGTGAGGACATTGAGTCTCAGGGGACTGAGCACCTGCCGAAAGTCACAGACATAGCAGCTGTGAGGTAATTCTGCTCTTTGAAAAGTTCAGATCTCATGCACACATAATTCAAGAGGAAGTTATTTATTACAAAGATAATTGTGACCTTCCACGCAGTTCTTTATTACACCCACTAGGCACAGTAGCAAGGTCTAGTTAAGCAACAGGATGGCCCCGCGTGGCCTTTGGCCTATTCTTGGTGGTTAAGTAACATGGTATTCCATTGCAGAGTCAGCCCCAAGGAGCCTTGGGGCACCTCAAAGTTAGTGACTCTCACTTTCCTGTTACCAGGTCCCACTGGGCACCCAGTCTAGGACAAGATCTGCCTACTTTCACAGGCCCCAGGCTCAAGACTGTCAAATAAACAGTAATGGGATTTCTCTAACACGGAATTTCTCGGGAGGGTTAAACCACAAGAGTACAGACTAGAGAAATACTAAGGAGAACAAGTTACAACTGTGAATACAGAACACATTATACGTTACTACATGGCAGTATCAACGCTTCACTCAGAATATCTGGGATTTGCATGTTCTCCTTTTAAGTATGTGAATCTTGTTTATAAAATGCAGAGCTTTATGCTGAACAACTACTTTGCAAACTTGTTCTATAAGAGCAGGTGTGAGTGCAGGTGCTCAGGTGCTGGCACTTGATAAATGTTAACAGAATGATTAAAGACTTATTAAGACTAGCAGTAAGAAGATTTTTTCCAAATACATATGTAAATCTTAAAATAGGTAACATTTCCATGCCAAACATTTCATACAAATTAATCCCAAATAGATTTGTTTTGATTTCTCTCCTTACTATTCTGTCTCCTTAACAACAGAAACTTATGCAAGGTATTCATTCTCGGAACAATGTCATCCGAAGAGAAACTGCTTTTCATGACTTCTTCATTGTTTCCTCAACTAGAGTGCCCAATTGTTGAGATTACATTGGTAAGATGATCTCCTTTTCTTTAAAGGTGAAAGTGCTCAGTGCCATTTTTTTTGTGTAATATCCAGAAAGGTCCCAGGACAGTTTAAACAGAGTGAAAAGTACTCGTGTAAGCGATATTTAAAGACTGTCATGTTAGGAGGGGACCAGTGGTTAACATAATGGCTACGTCGCTGGATTCCCGTGTAGTTGACTGTGGTTTGAGTCCTGGACCCGGTGGCTTAAACTCATGCCAGATGCGTGTACGTGCGTGCCCAAGATCCCGAGAGGAGAATGGAAGAGAAGGGATTGCGGAGTGGCTATCCCCACTGGGGGGTGATTTCTCGCTTTCTGTCTCTCTCTGTCTCTCTTGCAAGTGAATGCACGCTATAGCAAAAACCTCTCAAAAAAAAAAAAATAAGACTATCATGCTAGATTATTCACAAAACAAATCCAATTGAATGTCTCTGTTCCTAGATTGTGTGTGTGTGTGAACAGTGTGCCTGTCTGCAGTACATGTATGTATGCATTACAATGGTAATTATGGCCATAAGTTATCTAAAATGTATAGTAAAACAATTATCCATATATTTTTATAAAGTATATGTTAATTTGGAAATTAGGGAGAAATAAGGTTAGAGTTGCCAGTGTGGGAAGTCTTGAACTTATTTAGACATATTAGCATTGTGATAACAAGCAAATACATTCATATTTTTTTAAAGTGAAACTTCACAGATTTATATGCAAAATATCAAAGTTCACTTTTCAATTATTCTCATCCATTCATCTTAATATTCAGTTTTCTTCTTCAAATTAAGGGAATAATGCAAATTTGTCCCTTTCTAAATTTCTGTCCACTTTCTATGCATTAATCAATGAATCTATCTATTTGTAGTCAATATACCTAATTAACTTTTCTTAGTTCACCAAGATTTTTTTTTTTTTTTTTTTTGG
>NW_006159608.1:4845507-4865334 GCF_000334495.1 Tupaia belangeri chinensis | reverse complement strand
GCGTGCGTGAGCCAGAAAGACAGAGACAGTCAGAGAGACAGAAAGCGAGAAATTATCCTCCGGGGAGGATGGCCACACTGCAGTCCCTTCTCCTCCATTCTCCTCTCGGGATCTTGGGCATGCACGCACACGCGCCTGGCGTGAGTTTTAAGCCACCATGTCCAGGATTCAAACCACAGTTGACTACATGGGTGTCCAGTGACATAACCATTATGCCAACTGCTGGTCCCACCAAGATTTATTTTTTAAAATATGTTGTTCATACTATAAGCAATTATTCCATTTATATTTGTCCATTTTTTCTGCTGAACTTAGAAAATCATAAGTGTTTCTGCTTTTAAACATTCCACAAAATATTGCTTTAAGAACCTTGCAAACAGCTGGGACTAGCAAATAGCATATTGGTTACATCGCTGGACTTCCATGTAGTCAACCATGGTTTGAATCTCAAACCTGGCAGCTTCAAACTCACACCAGGCACAGTGTGTATGTGCCCAAAATCCCGAGAGGAGACTGGAGAAAAAGGGATCGTGGTGTGGTCATTCTCCCTGGAGGGTGATTTCTTGCTTTCTGTCTCTCTGTATTTCCCTATCTCTCCATGAGCACATGTACCGTATAGCAAAAATTTCCCTCTCAAAAAAAAAAAAAAATCACCTTACATAACAGTATACTCATTTATACTGTTACATAGTCTTAGCTATTATAAAAATGTGAAAAAGATATTTATTTACATTTAAATAAGTTCTTTGGTGTTGAGCTGAAAAGCAACTGAGGCATTTTGTACAGATTGACCATTTTTCTCCAGACAGGACACAGCAATTTGTATTTCCATTACTAGTCCTGAGAGTGATCATGCCCCTCACCTTCACTACCACTGAGGAGCTTTATTTTCTAGTCTTTGACCAATTGCTTAGAAAAAAAAATTCTTACAATAAAAAAATTACCTTTTTATTTTATTTATTATTATTAACCTGAATATCTTGGGTTAATTAACCACTTGAGCTTTACAAAACACGATTCAAGTTAAAATCACTGAATAAATTACTCATTTTCAGATTTGGATGTGATAGTATTTCTTATCAATCTACATGACTTATGTCCATATTGCTATTATATTAAAGACTTAAATTTTACCAGTAATAAATGTTTCGAGTACTTCTCTACATTATTTCCCTCTTTTACTTTCTCTCTCTCTCTCTCTCTCTCTCTCTCTCTCTCTCTCTCTCTCTCCCTCTCTCTCGTTTTCTTTTGCCAGAGGGCACATGCACTTGCCAGGGAAGAAAAAAAAAGAAAAATAGAAGAAGGAAGGTGAGAGAGCACCCATCATGAGGGGCAACTCTGCCACAATCTCTTCTCCTCCAGCCCTCCCCTCATGATTTTGGGAACACATATTCACCCGGTGTTGTTTTTGAGCCACTGTATCCAGGACACAGGCCATGCAGGCAGCCCTGCAGGATCCAACTGCTCCACCATGATGCCACTGGCTGGCTTGCCTTTTACTTCTGGCTATGATGAAGGCGAGGTGCAATTTATTTTTTTTTTTCTTTTTTCCATAGGGTGCATGTGCTTTCCTGAGAGACTGAAAGACAAAGAGAGAGAGAGAGAGAGAAAATGAGAAATTACCCCCCAGATGGATGCCCATACCACAATCCCTTCTCCTCCATCTCCTCTTGGGATTTAGAGCACACACACACACACACACACACACACACACACAAGTGCCTGGCATGATTTTCAAGCTACTGGGTCCAGGACTCAAATAATGGCTGACTCTGTGGGAATCCAGTGCCATAAGCACTATGTCACCTGCTGGCCCCAATATTTTCAATACTTACCCGGACAAATTTTCACCATTTTTTGTAAATATCAATAGCTTTTAGTCTTAGAGACTGATTTTTAAATCAGAGAATTTCTCCCTATTTACCTATATTATATTATAATGCATCCCTCACACACAATACACACAAACAGCATGCACACACACACACACACACACACACACACACACACACCTTACTCTATCTGCAATTTCTTTTGAAGTATGTTAAGGTTTATTTGATCAACTGAGCAGTGTGATTTTTAATATATGCCCCGTTGTCTTCAAATTTTCTATTGAATAATTCATTCTTAAAGTTTTTTCATTTTTTATTATTTATTTTAATATATTTATTTACTTTAATGTATTTATTTATTTATTTTAATGTATTTATTTACATTCATTCACTGTACATCAATACAGTATACAAAATAAGATTTTCCATCCAGAATGCATTGCATATTGACTCAATCAAGGGTATAACCATACATGTAATTGTCAACAAATAATTTTATATTTCTTGTTTCTTATATATTTTGCTTTTTTTGATACTTCTAAATATAAATTAAGTTCTTATATAATTAAATCAATAAAATGTCTCCCTGGCTGATTTTTCAGGGACCGACACTGTATCTTTACACTTAAAAAAAACTTTTAACAATGTTTTTCATATAAACTTAGTGTATAATTGGTTGCACATATTTGAAACATACAATCTGGTAAATTTTGACACTATATACAGCCAGGAAATCATGAACACAATCAAAATGATAAAGACATCTATTATCCCTAAAATTTTCTTCATGTATTTGTCATTCTTGAAATTATATAAATAGGGGATCAACAGTTGGTGTAATGGCTATGTCGCTGGACTCCCATGTAGCCGATCACGGTTTGAGTTCTGGATCCGGTGGCTTAAACTCACGCCGAGCGCATGTGCATGTATGCCCAAGATCCCGAGAGGAGAAAGGAGAAGGAATTGTGGCATGGCTATCCCCCTTTGGGGGTGATTTCTCACTATCTGTCTCTGTCTCTCTCTGTCTTTCTGGTGAGTGCATGCGCCCTATAGGAAAAAACCTCTCTTAAAAAAAAAAAAAAGGAATTATATAAATGGAATCATAAGGTATATACTTTTGTGTATATGTGCCTTCTATTACTCAGAATTTTGTTGAGATTAATCCATGCTGTAAAAGTATTAGTAGATCATACATTTGTTATTACTAACAATTTTTTTATTACATAAATACAAAGAGAGCAGAGCCCAGTTCCATCTGCAGTCCCCTGGCCAATCAGGCAAACTGAGGCAGGGCCTTTCACTGGCCCCCGCCTCAGTTCCAGCTTTAGCCCCAGCCCAGCCCTCCCAACCTCAGAGGCCCCCCTCCTCCCTGCCAGAAAGATAGGCTGTTTTTTTTTCCTTTTTATTTTGCTAATTCCTCACTTCTCCTTATCCCATAGGGCAGCCCCGAACTCTCCAGCAGGGCCCATTTCCATCTGCAGACCCCTGGCAAAATCATTTGGTTCATAACATTTTATTTCTCTTTTCTGTTCCTTCTTATATTTTTATCTTCTCCTCATCCTCCACCCACCCAGAGGGACTAGACAGGTCTAGAATCATAGTTGTCAAATAACTTAGTATTGTGAGGCTCCCTGGCTGGGAACCTCGCTTTTACTGAATCTGCAAAAAAGGAGAAATTGCTCTTCAGATACCTGGATAGGAGACTCTTCCTGTGGGGACCACAATACTAACCACAGAAGAAGAGAGAATTCAACACACATTGATCCACAGCAAAAGAGAAGCGAACTTCCTTCTAGTGGCAAAAACATTCTCTAAAAAGGTACCCAAAAGTGAATACATCACCCAATGGCTGGAAGTCAAAAAAGATCCTCATGTTTGAAGAAACCAGGAAATATGTTTCCATCAAAAGAATACAATAACTCCCCTCCATCTCTTGAAAAAGCAGAGGAAGTTACCAAAATGTCAGAGAAATAATTCAGAACATTCATAGTGACAAAATTCTATGAGTTAGAACTAAAAAGAAGTCTGTAATGCAGGAAATCAAAAACTCTCTTAAAAACATTAAAAGCCAGTTGGGACCAGTAGTTAGCGTAATGGCTATGCCACTGGACTCCCATGTAGTCGACTATGGTTTGTGTCCCGGACCCAGTGACTTAAAACTCACACCGGGCATGTGTGTGTGCATGCCCAGGATCCCGAGAGGAGAAGGGATTGCGGTGTGGCCACCCCCCCAGGGGGTGATTTCTCGCTTTCTATCTCTCTGTCTCTCTGTCTGTCTGGTGAGCACACGTGCCCTATAGCAAAAACCCAAAACCCTTCCAAAAAAAAAAAAAAAAACATTAAAAGCTGGTTAGACCATGCTGAAGATCAAATCCCAGATGTATTAGATACCTCTGACCTAGGAAAAAAGAAAAAAAAAAGAGAAAATAACAAAAAAAAAAAATGAGGATAATACACGAGAAATACTAGATTCCATTAAATGTCCAAACATCTAAATAATTGATATCCTAGAAGGTAAAAAAACTAATAAGGACCTGGAAAATCTATTCCATGAAATCCTGGAAGAAAATTTTCTAAGTCTAGAGAAACACTCAAACATCTAAGCCCAAGAAATACAAGGGACCTCAAATAGAATCAATCCAAGAAGATCCTCTCCAAGACACATCTTAGCCAGACTGGCCAAAACCGCAGATAAAGACAAGATGCTAAAACAGGCAGGAGGAAAACATCAAGTGACTTACAAAGGTCATTCCATCAGGTTAAAACTGAACCTTTCAATGGAAACAATGCAAGCAAGGAAAGAATGGGAAGACATTGAAAGTGTTAAGAGAAAAACTAGTTCAATAAGATTATTATATGCAGCAATATTATCCTTTATATGGGAAACAAATTAAAATCTTCTCAGATAGGGACCAGCAGTTAGCATAATGGCTATGTCGCTGGACTCCATGTAGTTGACCACGGTTTAAGTTCCAGACCCGGTGGCTTAAACTCACGCCCAGCGCGTTTGTGTGCATGCCCAAGATCTCGAGAGGAGAGTGGAGGAGAAGGGATTGCGGCGTGCCCATCTCTCCTGGGCAGTGATTTCTCGCTTTCTGTCTTTCTGTCTCTCTCTCTGTCTTTCTGGCGAGTGCACGCACCCTATAGCAAAAACCTCTCAAAAAAAAAAAAATCTTCTCAGACAAACAAAACCTGAAAGCATTTGCCAACACCAGACCAGCTCTTCAAGAAAACTAAAGAACAGTCAGAAATAAAGGAATATAAGGCAATCAAGACAATGGCCAACTTAAAGTTAAGTACAAGTTTGAAAATACTGATAATACCATTGAATGTTAATGGACTAAATTCTCCAATTAAGAGACACAGACTGGCTGAATGGATAAGAAAACATAAACCCTCTATCTGTTGCCTACAAGAAACATATCTCATAAATAAAGACATACATAGACTAAAAGTGAAGGGCTGGGAAAAGGTATTCCATGCAAATGAGAACCAAAAAAAGAGCTGGAGTCAGGATACTAACTTCTGACAAAATAGGCTTTAAGACAAAAACTGTTTGAAGAGACAAAGAAGGGCACTATATAGTAGTAAAAAGGCTAATCCATCAAGAAGATATAATATTTATAAATATCTATGCACCTAACTCAGGAGCACCCAAATATGTGAAGGAAAGACTGTTAGATCTAAAAGGAGAGATAGACTACAACACATTAATTGTTGGGGACAGCAACACCCCACTATCTCCTCTGGACAGATCATCTAGACAAAAATAAGTAAAGAGATAAAGGATTTAAATTATATCATAAATCAGATGGACTTAATGGACATCTATAGAACTTTCCACCAAAAACCACAAGATACACTTTTTTTCTCACCTCCACATGGAAACTTTTCAAAGATTGCCCCTATGATAGGGCACAATGCAAGCCTGTACAGATTTGGAAGCATAGAAATTATATCTAGCATCTTCTCTGACCATGATGAAATTAAACTTGATAATAATTTCAAGAAAAATTCTCCAAAATACACAAATATATGAAACTAAATAACCTACTCCTGGATGACATCACAACTACTAAAGAAATAAAGACTCAAATCAAAATAATTATGGAAGCCAATGACAATCAGTACATGAGTTTCCATAATCTTTGGGACACTGCAAAAGCAGCCATAAGTGGGAAGTTCATAGCAATTAGTGCACATAAGAAGATGGAAAGAAGGCAAATGTACCACCTAACATCACGTCTCAGAGAACTGGAAAAGCAACAAAAAAAAATCCAAAAAACTTCAAGAGAAAAAATATAACAAAGGTAAAAGTGAGCAGAAATAAATGAAATAGAAAATAAATGTACTGTACAGAAAATAAATAAAAGTAAAAGCTGGTTTTTTGAAAAGATAAACAAAATCGATACACCACTAGCTAGACTAATTAAGAAGAAGAGAGAAAGGAGCCAGGTAAATCAAATTTGCAATGAATCAGGCAATATAACAACAGACATAATAGAAATACAAATCATCATTAGAGGATACTGTGAACAACCATATGCCAACAAATGAGAAAATCTGGATGAGATGAGCAAATTCCTGGACACATAGAATCTACCAAGATTGAGTCTAGAGGAAGTGGAAAGTCTGAATAGGCCCATAACAAGCCAGGAGATTGAATCTGTAATAAATAACCTCCCAACAAAGAAAAGCCCCTGTCCTGATGGCTTCACCTCTGAATTCAACAAAACTTTAAAGAAGAGATAATCCCCATTCCACTCAAGTTATTCCTAGAGATTTAAAAGGGTAGAACTCTCCCAAATTTGTTCTATGAAGCCTTCATCACTCTATACTTAAAACAGACAAGGACAGGACAAGGAAGAAAGACCATAGACCAGTATCTCTGATGACTATAGACATAAAAACTCTCAATAAGATACTAGCAAATCATATCCAACATATAAAAAGAGATTATACATCATGACCAGGTAGGCCTATTCCAGGGATGCAAGGTTGGTTCAACATACATAAATCTATAAATGTAACACACCATATTAACATAAAGAAAGATAAAAACCATATGATCATATCAAGTGATGCAGAAAAAACATCTGATAAGATGCAACATCCCTTCATGTTCAAGACTCTCAGCAAAACTGGCATAAAAAGATCATTCCTCAACACAATAACAACTATCTATGAAAAACCCATAGCTACCATCAACCTGAATGGGGAAAGGCTGAAAGCTTTTCTGCTAAAAACTGGTCAAAGACAAGGATGCCCACTTTCTCCACTCCTTTTCATAATAGTACTGGAAGTCCTCGCCAATGCAATCAGAAAAGAGAATGAAATAAAAGGCATTCGAATAGGAAAAGAAGAAATTATCTCTATTTGCAGGTGACATGATTGTATACATAAAAGACTCAATGGTATTCACGAACAAATTTCTGGAAGTAATAAATGAATAAAGTGAAGTTGCAGGATACAAAATCAATGTACAGAAATTTCCATATATGAACAGCAGGAAGACTGAGATAGAATCGAGAAAAGTAATTCCATTTACCATAGCCACAAAAAGTATGGGACCAGCAGTTAGTGTAATGGATATGTCACTGAACTCCCATGTAGTCGACCGCAGTATGAGTCCTGGACCCGGTGGCTTAAACTCACACCAAGCGCATGTGCATGTGTGGCAAAGATCCCAAGAGGAGAATGGAGGAGAAGGGATTGCTACATGACCATCCTCCCTGGAGGGTGATTTCTTGCTTTCTATCTCTCTGTCTTTCTCTGTCTTCATGGTTAGTGCATGCACCCTATAGCAATAACCTCTCTCTAAAAAAAGAAAAGGAAAATGAAAAATAAAAGTATAAGATACTTAGGAATAAACCTAACCAAAGAAGTTAAAAAGCACTACAAGGAAAACTATGAGAAGCTAAAAATGGAACTTGAGGATGACACAAAACTGTGGAAGGACATCCCATGTTCCTGGATTGGAAGAATTAATATAATCAAAATGGCAATTCTATACAAATTAATCTACATATTTAAGGCATCCCAATCAAAGTGCCAGAGACATTCTTCACAGATCTAGAAAACACAATCATACGATTTGTCTCAAATCATAGAAGACCTCATATTACCAAAGCAATTCTGCCCAAGAAGAGTGGAGTGGGGAGCATCTTACTCCCTGACCCAAAAATATACTATAACCATATGATAATCAAAACAGCATGGTATAATTGTCACAGAAACAGACAGGTGGACTAATGGAACAGAATAGAGACCCCAGAAATAAACTCCCAATGTACAGTCAACTGATTCTTGACAAAGACTACCAGTCAATCCAGTGTCTGGAAATGGAAAATCTCTTTAGCAAGTGGTGCTGGAAAAACTGGATATCCACCTGCAGAAAATGAATCTGAACCCCTACCTCACACCATTGACAATAATCAACTCAAAGTGGATCAAAGATCTAAACCTAAGACCTCAAACTATAAAACTACTGCAAGAAAACACTGGAAAAACTCTGGGAGACATTGGGGTAGGCAAAGACTTCTTAAATAAGACTCTCCTGAAGCACAGTCAATAATCCCCAAAATAGACAAGTTGGATTACATCAGATTAAGAAGTTTCTGCATGCCAAAAGTCACAGTAGTTAGTGTGAATCGGCAGCCCTGAGAATAGAAAAATATTTTTGTAAACTATGCTTCAGATAAGGAACTGATAACCCAGATACACAGGAAACTTAAGCAGCTTTCATGAAAAAAGATGACCAATCCAATTAAAAGATGTGAAAATGAGTTAAAAAAAAAAACACTCTCTAAGGGAGATATACGAATAGACAAAAGGCATATGAAAAAATGTTCAACATTCCTCATTATAAGATGCAGATCAAAATTACAATGAGATACCACCTAAGCCCAGTCAGAATGACTAAGATTTTTTAAAAAAAAAGTGATAAATACTGGCAAGAGTGTGGTGAAAGAGGAACTCTTGTACACTGATGGTGGAAATGTAAATTGGTCCAGCCACTGTGGAGAATAATAAGGAAATTCCTCAAAGGTCTACAAATAGAACTACCATATGATCCAGCAATCCCACTCCTTAGTATCTACCCAAAAGATAGAAAAATGCTTAGTCAGAAAAGTGTTTGCACATCGATGTTTATTGTAGCAATAGTCACAACTGTTAAAATGTGGAACCAACCCAAATGCCCACGAACAGATGAATGGATTGAAAAAACGTGGCAGCACATACTCTATGGAATGCTACTGAGCAATTCAAAACAAAACAAAACAAAACAAAAAAAAAAACAAGACCCTGGCTTGTGACAGAAAGTGGATGAATATGGAAGATTTACTGCTGAGTGAAGTAAGCCAGGGTATGAAGAACAGACAAGGTATGTCTCCACTTAATATACATCAAATGTCTGCACTCTATGGCCAAAACTGAATATCTAGAGGTTATAGAAACATAGAAAATGGTTAAAAATACCAGATACAGTGTGGTAAGAGGGTGGGTGAAGGAGGAGAGTCTGAGAAAAGACATTAAGAAGAAAAATAGAAAGGCAAGTCATTTATGGGAGAAAGAAATGGGTTATTATCTGTTGAAGACAATGTGTATAAGTGTTCTCAACTGGCATAGTGAGATATGTATACATGTTGGAATATTCACTTTGTAAGCTAAGTAACATGTCAGTGAAAACATAAAAGAAATTAAAATTAAATAAATAAATAAATAAATAAATAAATAAATGCAGAGAGATACTATTTATCATTTACCTGTTAATACACATTTGGATTTTCCATCTAAGGTCTATTATAAATAAAGTTGCTGTGAATACGCATATCCAAGTCTCATTTGGCATACTTAGTGTTTTCAATTTTAGGTATTCTAGTATGTGGATAGTGGTATTACATCATAGACTTAATTTGCATTTCCTAATGATTGATAATAGTGCACCTTTCCTGTGCATCTTTGTCAATTGTATATATTTTTGGTAAGTAATAAATGGTATGATCTGGGCTGGCAGGTAGCATGGAAGTTAAGACGCTGGACTACCACATGGCCGACTGTGGTTCACGTTCCAGACCTAGCGGCTTGAAGATCATGCCAGGCATTGTGTGTGAGTGACCAAAATCTGGAGAGGACAATGGAATAGAAGGGATTGCTTTCTTCTTGGGGGGTGATTTCTCACTTTCCCTCTCACTGTCTCTTTCTCTCTCTGGCAAGCACATGTACCCTATGGCAAAAAAATTTTAAAAATTAAATAAATAGTATATTCTTATCTTATTCCCAGTTTTTAATGGTATGTTTAGTCTATTATTTACTATTCTTTGAGAATTCTTCATATATTCTGTATAGAAGTAATTTAACAGAGAGATGATTATTCAATATTTTCTCTTAGTCTTTGTATTCTCTTTTAATTCTTTGAAGTACAGAATTTTATGATTTTCGTCAAGTCTAATTTATCAGTTTGCTTTTTGTTGCTTACGTTTTGATGTTTTGATGTTGTAGCTAAGAAATAGTTGCCTAATCCAAGGTCACAATTGTTTTCTCCTAGTATATTTAGACTTTGATCGTAAGCCTATAATATATTGTTTTTTGCCATAGGGTATGTGCTTGCCAGAGAAAGAGAGACAGTGAGAACATGGCTCATCTCCTCCCACACACCTCTGAATTTCCCGTTGAATCCCCACACCTCAGCTCAGGTGCACCTTTAGTAACTAAGAGGCCTTTGTAATATCCAATTCTATCAAAAAAAGTGCAGTTTGCTTGGTGAGTGACCTGGAAATGGAACTGCAGAGATATTGCTCAGAATTAACTTCAACAAAATCAGATGAGCAGAAATCACTGCAGAGGCACAAGAAATATGAAAAACCAAGAAAATATCTCTCCCACAAAGGAAAAGAACAGCCCTTCATCATCCACAGATAGTACCATGGAACTCATGCAAATGTCAAACAAAGTATTTAGAATATTCATAATGACAAAGCTATGCAAAGAGATGCAAAAGAGGGGCAAAACACTCCAGAAGATGCAAGAGAAAAGAGACAATGAGTTCCAGGAGGTGAGGAAGTTCTTGCATAATCTGAAAGAGGGAAAACACACCATAAGAATCAAATGGGGCTGTTAGAGATGAAGGTTGTAATATAGAAGAAAAGAAAATCAAAAAACCTCCCTTGAAAGTATTAAAAGCAGGCTAGATCATGCAGAAGATAGAATCTCAGATGTAGAAATCAGAACCTCTGACCTAGAAAAATTCACCAAGGAAACTAAGAAAATAACCCATAAAAATGAGAATAATATATAAGTAATACTAGATAACATTAGATGCCCAAACATCCAGATAATTAGTATCCAAAAGGTGAAGAAACTAATAAGGTCATTGATAATCTATTCCATGAAATCCTAAAAGAAAACTTTCCAAACATAGAGAAGCATTCAAATATCTAGACCCATGAAATACAAAGGATTCCACTTCAAAATAACCCAAGAAGATCTCCAAGGCACATAATAGCCAGATTGACAAAACCAGAGACAAAGACAAGATACTAAAATTGACAAGAGAGTTACTTTCAAAGGATGTCCCATCATGCTAACACCAGACCTCTGATCAGAAACAATGCAAGCAAGGAAAGAATGGGAAAATATATTGAAAGTGTTAAGTAAAAAACAATTTCAAACAAGAATTCTATACCCAGCAAGGTTATCATTCATATGGGAAGAAAAGCCAAAAACATTCTCAGATAAACAAAATCTGAAAGAATTTACCAACGCCAGACCAGCTCTTCAAGAACTTCTGAAGGGAGTGCTACACTAGGAAAACTAAAAACAGACAGAAATAATGATAAAATAATGACCAAGAAAATGGCCAATTTCACGATAAGGACAAGTCTAGAAATATCAATAATAATGGTGAATGTTAACTTGCAGGACTTTTTTTTTCTTTTTTCTATTGAGAGGTTTTTGCTATAGGGCACATGTGCTCACCAGACAGACAGAGAGACAGAAAGACAGAAAGCAAGAAATCACCCCCCAGGTGGGATGGTCACGCTGCAATCCCTTCTCCTCCATTCTCCCCTCGGGATCTTGGGCACGCATACACACGCGCCCGGCGTGAGTTTTAAGCCACCAGGTCCGGGACACGAATTGCGGTCGACTACGTGGGAGTCCAGCAACATAGCCATTACACTAAGTGCTGGTTCCCAACTTGCAGGATTTAAATGGAAGTATCAGAACATAGTAACACTGCAAATTTAACAAAAGAGAGATTAATTACATGAGACTGAACTAGTGAAGTATAATTCTATGGCTTTGGACTAAAGCAGTACTGATTTTCTTCCATGATTTGTCTTCCAGATTTAAGGATTCTTGTTTTCATTTGAGTTGTTGATAGGTTCAGAAATTTGTTAAATTCTTTTTTTTTTTAATTGAAACATAATCTTTTCTCCTTTTTGCAATTGGGAAATATTTGTGAGCCTTCTTATTTTGGTGGCAGAATGGTTAGTTACATAGGTTCAATAATACAATAGTGCCTGTTGCCTTGCATCAGAAATTGAATTCTTATGGGGCTTTGTGCAAATAACAGACCAATTTGAGATTAAACTTTTTTTTTTCCAAATAAGTTAGTTTATATCTCTCTTTAGTAAAAGGGGAAATAGAGAGGGAAAGAATGCTTCTGAAGAAAATTACAGTGCACTTGTCACTATATTTTAGCTTTGTCCATACTTTTAGTTTAATTAAGATCTTTTGTGAAACAATAAAATGTGAAAAGAAAAAGTTTAATATAGGAGGGTGGGAGGGGAATAAAAATAGGTAAAAATATGTTTACTTGACAAAAGAAATGAGAAGTTATTTGCTGCTGATTTTATATATATATAAATATATAAAAATAATAAAACAACAAAAAAACCCAACCCACACTGGGTACGCATGCCCAAAATCCCAAGAGAGAATGGAGGAGAAGGGATTGCAGCGTGGCCATCCCTTCTGGGAGATGATTTCTCACTCTCTGTCTCTTTGTCTTTGTGTCTCCGGTGAGCACACATGCCCTATAGCAAAAATCTTTCTAAAAAAAAAAATTATAAAAGGGCACATTGCTTACCAGAGAGGCAGAGAGACAGACAGAGAGAAAAGGAAAGAGAGAAAGCACTCCCTCACCCTATTTCTCCATCCTGTCAGGATTTTGGACAAACACACACACACACACACACACATGCTTTCACCATGTTTTACAAGCCACTGGGCCAGGATTTGAACCATGAATTTAGTCATGTGGGATCTGGTTGCCTTAACCACCAGGCCATGAATACAACCCTCCATGATTCTTTTTAAAAGCATACAAAAAATGTAGTGCCAGAAGGTATGTGCATGAGAGAGGAGAGAATGAGATCTCCCAAAGGGCAAGTACCTCTGCAATCCTTTCCCCTCCCTTTCTCCATTTGTGTTGTTCAAACCACCAGGGCTGGAGTTTGAACCATGTAAGATACAAATACCTCTGCATAATAGTTAACCACTGCTCTATAGGACTAGCTTCTTTCCAAGCTTTTTCAACATGTAAGTTACTCTTTTCCTTTTACTCCTACTATAGTTCATATTCACACTTAAAGAACATAACCAGAAAAAGAATGAATAGAAATATTCCACGAGTCTCAATTTATGAGATAGGCACAAGTAAACATGCTCTTAAATTCAATTTTTCCTGTCAGAACAAATAAATATATTATTCACTTGAGCTTTGATTTTTTTCTTTAAGCTTCTTTCTTTCTTGAGAGTGAAAGAAAGAGAGAGAGAGAAGCACCTCAGCAGGGTTTCACACCGCAATCCCCTTGGGTCTTCCCAGCCATCCAGTGTAATGGGCACACACAGCCTCTACGTACAGGCTGACTGGAGAACTGTGCTCACAGCTGTCCATGTGGAGCCAACATTGCTCAGGCAACATGCCCGTTCTGTGCCATTAAGCTGCCCTTAAATTACATTTAATAATTAATTTTTAATTTAAAAGATAATCTCAATGTGTGTCATAAAAAACATGGTCTATAATTCTGATGGTTACGAGGCTACATACACATGCAGATATCAATTATTTATACAATAGAAAAGAAAATGTCTAGTATGCACTCAATATTACAATGACATTCAATATTATTTCTGTCATCGTTACTGCTATAATTATTGGAATTTATGTACAACATTTTGTAAGTGGATTCTTACTGGAGTACAACACATTTTTATGCAAGTCCTAACTCATGCACTCAGTACATTAAGGCTCAATGATATAATTTGAAAAATAGAAATAGTGTTAAACTTCACAGACCTAAAGATTAAATGGCATGAGGCAAGTGAAAATCTTAAAATAGTGCCTGGAAAATAGAAAGTACTCAACAAATGTTGATTTTCATGTTATCAACTCATTCCTTTAAAGAAGATGAGCAGATCATTTCTATGCACTGAAGTGTAATAAAATGTTTGCTTTCTAGAATTTATGAAAAAATACGTATTCCTTGCTAGATCCCATGTATTCATTTTTAAATTCCTTTTCTTCCTTTTGCTACACACACACACACACACACACACACACACACACACGTGTATATATACATATCTATAGTTATATATGTATATATATTTACACACACAATCCCTTCTCCTCCGTTGTTCTGCTGGGACCGTGTGCACGCATGCACATGTGCCTGTTGTGCTAAGTCCCATGGCCCAGGACTTGAATGGCAGTCGGCCATGTGGGAGTCCAGCGACATAATTGCTTCTCCATCCATTGCTCCCTCTGTTATATTTTTTTAAACAATTTAAAAGCACAATACAAATACAAAAGTTTAAATTGATTATAATGATTATTATTTTGTAGGTAGGGTAATGTAGTTAAGTACAAATTGTCAAAAATTAGATTAACAAGATTTATTAGGTCACTGATAATGAGAAAATGACTTTTAAGCAATGTTTTTATAATATATACATAAAACGTTTTCTTGAAAATTTCGTATATGGAATGTCACTATTCTTACATCAATTTTGTAAGTTACATGTTATTCCTGTTTGTGAATATGGAAACTGAGACAAGGTAAAGTACCTGCTAAAAGTGATTAAACCCATCCAGGGTCTTTGTAATTAAAATGTATCTGAGAATAACATTTATTTTTAAAGTTGACATGAAAATCAAATAAAATAGAGATATTCCTCAATTAATGATGGGGTAAAGTCCCAACAAACCTACTATAAATTAAAAATTATCATGTCAAAAATGAATTTATACACCTAACCTACCTGACATATTCTCAGAGCACTTACATTAACCTATAGTTGGACAAAATCACCCAATGTGAACCCTACTTTATAATAAAGTATTATATTCTCAGGGAACTGATTACTAAAAGTGAGAAGCAGAGTGGTTTTATGAGTACTCAGACTATAATTTCTACAGAATGCGTGCATCACTTTTGCACCAACCTAAGTCAAAATATTGTTGCAGTTCATCCTCAGAAAAGACCATTTTTCTGTGTGTGTGTGTGGGTGTGGGTGTTCTGCGAAACAAATTGGTGTGGGCATGTTATTGTTAACTCTTATTGCTATTATTTCCCTGATTGCTTCAATTGTTTCTTGATTTTTTACTCATAGTTTAAATTCTCTGAAACTCCACACCAGGAAGACTCTTTCCTATAGTCCACTTCCATTTCTTCTAAGATGAAGAATTCACACATCACTGTTGAAGTAAAAATAAACTCTTCCGTTATATCATCTATCCACTACAATAAAATTGCTAAAATCTGCTTGTGGTATTTTGGAGAAAAATTTCCCCATCCACAGACATCGCTGCAAGTCAATATGTGATTGGGGGCAGCCCATAGAAAACTCGTTCCACTTTAAGTCCCGGGTGGATTTTGAGTCTCTTTCACAGGACATACCCATCATTTTGTTTTTAATTCAGACTTGCCAAGGAATAGGTCAAGACAGAAATAATCACAGAAATGGACAGAAATAATAGTACTTGACACTTGTTCTATTTTCTTCTGCTGAATTAACCTCTGGCTGTTGAATGTTTGCACTTAAGAGAGAGAAACAATGTAGGAACAAAACAGTTCTTGAGAGAAATCTCTCTGGTAAGGAGACAAGCCACAGTGTGTGTCTTAGCACATGTAGAGTTTAATTTATATTTTATCCAGCTTAGAATGTACTGAAGTTTGGTTAAAAGTATTAAAAAACAGTTCTTTCCAGAGAACTCCTTTAGGCTCTGAAGTCAAATATAAACTCATAGGGTCTTTTCTCAGTAATCCATTCAATTGTGATAATTAAGGCATTAAAAGACATTTTATGGTGGAGATTTTAATGTCTCAGTATTGACTGACATGCATGGCATTCCCTTTTGAAAAAGCAATGTAATACACTATAAAGTTATATGCAATTCAATGTAATACAAACAAAAGTATGATGGTAATAAAAAAATTAAAAATAAAAGAAATTCTAAAAAAAAAAAGACATTTTATGGGGCTCATTGAGGTCAGTTCTAATAGAAAGCTATTGGATAGGGTCAGCAGGTGGTTACTCTCACATAGCTACCAAAGTTTAAGTCCTAGACTGAGCAGCTTGATAATTGCACTGGGTGCATGTGCATGCATGCCCAAAATCCCGGGAGGAGAATGGATGAGAAGGGATTTTGACGTGGTCATCTGTCCTGGGGGGACAAATTCTCCCTTTCCTTATCTCTGTCTCTCTTCAGTGAGCACACACAGGCAATAATCTCAAAAACAGACAACCGGAATTACATTAGGTTAAAAAGCTT
This sequence comes from Tupaia belangeri chinensis, assembly GCF_000334495.1. Taxonomy (NCBI): domain Eukaryota; kingdom Metazoa; phylum Chordata; class Mammalia; order Scandentia; family Tupaiidae; genus Tupaia; species Tupaia belangeri. The sequence continues at coordinate 4,848,720 of NW_006159608.1, read as the reverse complement.
CTGCACAGCAAAAGAAACAGCAATTAGTGAAGAGGCAACATTTGGAATCAGAGAATATATTTGTAAACTGTATTTCAGATAAGAAACTGATAACCAGACTATATAGGAACTCAAGCAGCTTACTTGAAAAAAAAAATCCAATTAAAAAATGGGCAAATGAGCTGAACAGAAAACTCTCCAAGGAAAATATGTGAGCAGCCAAAAAGCATATGAAAAAATAGTCAGCATTCAAAGATGTGTATAGGTTATATGCAAATACTAACCCATTTATATGAGGTATTTGAACATCTACAAGTTTTACAAAATAAAGAATGTTTTAAAAATAAAGAAAAGTGCTGATGAGGCTGGAGTGAAAAGAGAACTCTCCTACACTGTTGGTGGACAATATGGAGGGTTCTCAGAAACCTACAAGTAGAACCATCATATGGTCCAGCAATTCCGCTCCTGGGTATCTACTCAAAGGATAAAAATACACTCAGTCAGAAAACACTTGCACACCCATCTTTACTGCAGCGTTATTCATAATTGCTAAGACATGGAGTCAATCAAAATGTCCAAAAGTAGATGAATGTGTTAAAAACATGTGGCACATATACACTATGGAATACTACTCATCCATAAAAAACAAGACCCTAGCATTTGATAGAAAGTGAACCTGGGACACATTTAAAACACAAAAATTAAAATCTAAAGATATTTTAGACAAACAATGGCTGAAAAAATGTCTTTAGCAGCAGACTCATACGATGAGAAATATGAAAAGAAACTCTTTGGGAGGAAGCAATATGATACTAGATGAAACTGTACATAAAGGAATAGAGATCAATGACTATACAGTAATAAATGTAGATTAATATATAATATATAATACAGTTTTATTTAAAGCACTTTGATAAAAATTGACTGTTTAAAAATAATAATCTAGTAGTATAGTATTTACAGCTCATATTAAAAAAAAACTGTATGGCCCAGACCTGGTAGCATGCACTAATAGACGCTGCTAAGGGCAGGCTGAAGCCACGTGGGAGACCAGCCCTAAAATAAGCTGGACACAGTGGAGAGTGCCTGTTACCTTAGTTACTCAGAAAGTTGAGGCAGCAGGATAGTGATACAGCAAGATTCGGTCTTACATGTTTTTAAAAGGGGACTAGGCCGTGATGCAGTGGTAAAACATGACCTTCTAGAGGCTGGCTCACGTGGGACAGCTCCAAATTTATGTCCAGAGGCCTTCCTGAGTATTCCAGGTATGTGTGTGCCCAAGATCTGGGGCTGAGTCAGGCAGACAATCAAGACCTTACTGGGGATTTTCTTTCTCTCTTAGCAGAAAGAACTGAAAAATTAAAAATAAATTAAAAACTCTATGGCAGCAGTAGCACAAACATCCAGGAAAATTCTAGATATTCAAACTTGTAGATGTTCAAATATCTTATATAAATGGTTTAGTATTTGCATATAACCTACACACACCTCTGAATATTTTAAATCATCTCTAACATGGCCTGATTAACAATTACAGGATAGGCCATTTGACAGACTACTGTTGTTATAAATTAAAGAATACTTTTAAATGACAAAGATACACCCTTCTTTGTAGGTGGAAAGATTCGGTATTGTTACAGTGTCAGTTCTGAGTTGACCTAAAGATTCAGCACAACCATACTCAAAATTCCAGCATACTTTAATTTGGAAGAGGGTAGGAATTGATAAGATGATGCTAGAATGTATATGGAAATGCAAGATTCTTAAAGTAATTCAAATCGCTTTGAAAAAAGGAATAAAATTGGAAAAATAACACTATTTCAAATCCTATTATAAAGTTATAGCAATGGAGGTGATGTGGCATTAACAATGTGATATTGTTCACATTGATTAGAACAGATAAGAGAGTACAGAAATAGAACCTTACATATTTAAATATTGATTTTTGACAAAGGTGCAAAGGTAGTAATTCACAAGTTTCTGGCAAATAATTCTGAAATAATTGTATATTCCTGTGTAAAAAATAAATTTCAATACATATTAAACATCATGTACAAAAACTTTGGTAAATAATAAATGGTATGATCTGGGCTGGCAGATAGCATAGAAGTTAAGACACTGGATTATCACATGCCACCTGTGATTCGCATTCCAGACCTGTTGACTTGAAGGTCATGCCGGGCACTTGTGTGTGAGTGACCAAAATCTGGAGAGGAGAATGGAATAGAAGGGATTGTTTTCTTCTTGGGGAACGATCTCTCACTTTCCCTCTCACTGTCTCTCTCTTGCAAGCACACATACCCCATGGCAAAAAAGCAATATATTACAGGCTTACAAACAAAGTCTAAATATACTAGGAGAAAACAATTGTGACCTTGGATTAGGCAACTATTTCTTAGCTACAGCATCAAAAGCATAAGAAACAAGGGAACCAGCAGTTAGCGTAATGGCTATGTCGCTGGACTCCCACGTAGTCAACCGTGGTTCTAGTCCCAGACCCAGTGGCTTAAAATTCACACTGGGCGTGTGTGCGTGTGTGCCCAAAATCCTGAGAGGAGAATGGAGGAGAAGGGATTGGGGCATGGCCCTCACCCCTGGCGGGTGATTTCTCGCTTTCGTTATCACTGTTTCTCTCTGTCTGTCTGGCAAGGGCACGTGCCCTATAGCAAAAACCTCTAAAAAAAAAAATGCATAAGCAATGAAAAGCAAACTGATAAATTAGACTTGACCAAAATCATAAAATTATGCACTTCAGAGAATGAAAAGAGAATACAAAGACTAAGAGAAAATATTGAATAATCATATCTCTGTTAAATTACTTCTGTACAGAATATATGAAGAATTCTCAAAGCATGACAATAGACTAAACATAACATTAAAAACTGGGAATCTTCCATATTCATCCACTTTCTGTCAAAAGGCAGGGTCTTGGGAACCAGCAGTTAGCGTAATGGCTATGTCGCTGGACTCCCATGTAGTCGACCACGGTTCACATCCCGGACCCGGTGTCTTAAAACTCATGCCAGGCGAGTGTGTATGAATGCCCAAGATCCCAAGAGGAGAATGGAGGAGAAGGGATTGCGGCGTGACCATCCCCTCTGGGGGGTGATTTCTCGTTTTCTGACTCTATGTCTCTCTCTGTCTGTCTGACGAGCGTACATGCCCTATGGCAAAAACTTCTCCCCCCCGAAAAAAAAGGGCAGGGTCTTTTTTTTTTTTTTTTTTTTTTTTGCT
>NW_006159608.1:4835621-4845467 GCF_000334495.1 Tupaia belangeri chinensis | reverse complement strand
TTTTTTTTTATGGCTAAGTAGCATTCCATAGAGTATATGCACCACACTTTTTCAATCCATTCATCTGTTTGTGGACATTTGGGTTGGTTCCACGTCTTAGCAATTGTGACTATTGCTGCAATAAACATTGATGTGCAAGCACTTTTCTGACTAAGCATTCTTCTATCTTTTGGGTAGATATCAAGGAGTGGGATTGCTGGATCATATGGTAGTTCTATTTGTAGATCTTTGAGGAATCTCTGTATAATTCTCCACAGTGGCTAGACCCATTTACATTTCCACCATTAGTGTATAAGAGTTCCCCTTTCACCGCACTCTCGCCAGCACTTATCTTTTTTTTTTTTTAATCTTAGTCATTCTGACTGGGGTTAGGTGATATCTCATTGTAGTTTTGATCTGCATCTTTCTTATAATGAGGAATGTTGAGCATTTTTCCATATGCCTTTTGGCTATTTGTATATCTTCCTTAGAGAATGGGTTTTTTTTTTAACTCATTCTCTCATCTTTTAATTGAGTTGGTCATCTTTTTTGTGAAAGCTGCTTGAGTTTCCTGTGTATTATGGTTATCAGTCCCTTATCTGATGCATAGTTTACAAAAATATTTTTCCATTCTCAGGGCTGCCGATTCACACTAACTACTGTGACTTTTGCCATGCAGAAACTTCTTAATCTGATGTAATCCCACTTGTCTATTTGGGGGATTATTGACTGTGCTTTGGGGGAGTCTTATTTAAGAAGTCTTTGCCTACTCCAACGTCTCCCAGAGTTTTCCCAGTGTTTTCTAGCAGTAATTTTATAGTTTGAGGTCTTAAGTTTAGATCTTTGATCCACTTTGAGTTGATTTTTGTCAATGGTGAGAGGTAAGGGTTCAGATTCATTTTTCTGCAGGTGGATATCCAGTTTTTCCAGCACCACTTCCTAAAGAGATTTTCCATTTCCAAATACTGGATTGACTGGTAGTCTTTGTCAAGAATCAGTTGACTGTACATTGGGAGTTTATTTCTGGGGACTCTATTCTGTTCCATTAGTCCACCTGTCTCTCTCTGTGACAATTATACCATGCCGTTTTTATTATCACATCTTTATTATATTTTTGGGTCAGGGAGTAAGATGCTGCCCACTCCACTCTTCTTGTGCAGAATTGCTTTAATAATTCGAGGTCTTTTATGATTCGAAAAAAATTGTGTTTTCTAGATCTGTGAAGAATGTCTCTGGCACTTTGATTGGGATGCCTTAAATATGTAGATTAATTTGCATAGAATTGCCATTTTGATTATATTAATTCTTCTAATCCAGAAACGTGGGATGTCCTTCTACTTTTTTGTGTCATCCTCAAGTTCCATTTTTAGCTTCTCATAGTTTTCCTTGTAGTTTTCTTTAACTTCTTTGATTATATTTATTCCTAGTCATCTTATACCGTTTCTTTTCAGTCCAACCCTCTTACACACTGTATCTGGTATTTTTAACCAGTTTCTATGTTTCTATATCCTCTAGATATTCAGTTTTGGCCACAGAGTGCAGATATTTGGTGTATACTAAGTGGAGACATACCATGTCTGTTCTTCATATCCTGGCTTGCTTCACTCAGCAGTAAATCTTGAGTGTCACTCAATGTGTGGAAGCTAAGAAATAAACTGAGAAAGTCAGGTAAAATAAAAGGAAACAAAAGGACAAAGACAAGAAAAAATAAAAAGACCATAAAAAGGGAAAAAGTATTTTTAAGGAAAAAACAAAAAATGGAAACTGTGCAGAAAGAAGCCCACATCAAATGAAAATGGATTCTGAAATTAGCAAGGTCAAAAGAGAGGTCAGAGGCAAGAGACAGGATTTAAACAGACTTAAAAAGAAGAAGAAATATATATATATATAAAGAAAAATTTTGAGGAGAGAAACAGAGACAAAGACAGAAAACAGAGATAACCCTACCTCGCTTGGGTGTTGGGCTGAAAAAAAAAGGTTTCAAGCAGAGGCTCTTCAGTTAAAGGAACAGGGCCAGTCCTGCCTTAGAAGAAAATGGATTGTTGCTTGGATATTGGGCTGGAAGGACTTGTAAGTTTTAAGCCAGTACGTTCAGAACTGAAACTGTGCTCTACTACATGGATGTCCATTGACGTAACCATTACACCAGCTGCTGGTTTCAATCCTTTGATAAATTTTTAAAACACACAAACAAAACACAGAAAGCATCACAGAACTTACAGTTGAGGTGAGTCTTGAAAAAAATTAGTATTTTCCAAACACTAGGCTTCTTGTTCATTACTAGGGCCTAGGCAATGTAGGGTAAAATGTCCAACTATTTGTGCAAATGAAGAAACAAAGTGGGAAAGAACATAGTACATAATATATGGAAAAGCCTTCCATACACTAAAATAGATTCATAAACGGTTTTAGTAAACATATTAATCTGAATGACATCATTCATTAAGATGCAGTAGTAACTTTTTGACATTAATTGCAAATTGAGTGTGAAATCTAATTCTAAGTCCAGACCAATGATTTTATCTGGGAAGCTAAAAGCTGCTATTATCCATCTAGAGCCAGCCAATCTCTATAGAGGATGTTTTCTGTCAATACGTTTGGTTGGTGCATCTGTTCATTTCAAGGAATTTAAATGCACTTTATCTGTAAGATGTGAGACTTTTGAGAGCAGAGATCATACTTTACTCAAAAGAGTGATGGGGTTCCTAGTAGGGTGCATGGCAGACTGCAGGATGTCAGAACGTGCTGGATAAATGAATATGTCTTGGCGCTTGTATCCCACAATAGTAGAATGATTGTAAGTAACTCTACTCCAGGGGCCAGCATGTGGCATGGCAGTCAAAGCACTTGACTCCCACATGGCAGGCCACAGTGTGAGTCCTTAACCTGGTAGCTTCAAAATCATTCTGGGCACTTGTGAGTGTGTGCCCAAAATCCCAAGAAGAGAGTGGAGGAGAAGGGTCTATGGTGTTGCCATTTCCCCAAGGGGGGTGATTTCTCACTTTTCCTCTCTCATTTTCTCTCTCTCTGTTGAATGCAAGCACCCTATGGTAAAAACCTTAAAAAAAAAAAAAAAAGTAAGTTTCTAATGTAGCCCTAAGTGCAAAACTCAATAAAAGTTTTTTTTTTAAATAAATGTGTGATACTAGGTGCTATAATTAATTAAGAAATATGAAAGATGGGGCCAGCAGGTGGCGTGGTGCTTGTGGCACTGGACACTCCCACATGGCTGGCAACAGTTCAAGTCCTGGACCTGGTGGCTTGCTTTCTTACTTTTCCTCTCTCACTTTCTGTGTCTCTCTCTGGTCAAATTAAAATAAATGAATAAATAAATAATTTTAAAAAAAAAATATGAAAGACATATGAACCACCCAGGTGTAAGAAAAGGAATCACCAATAAAATGAAAAATAACTCAAGGTACAGTAAATTTGATTCCAGATGGATACTGACTAAATTTTTTCCCACCTGTTTCACATTATTTTAACATTTACTATAATCTCTTTATGTTCAGGAATTTAAGTAATTCATGAATTCCAGAATTGAAATTGTCTGTTGAAAGTTTAACATCATTGTCTTGAATTCAACTGTTAATTTTTTGTGTCATGAACAATCTATAAATAAAAATGCATTTTAGCACAGATCATGATGAGAAACTTAACAAAAAGGAACACAAAATTGGAAGTTATTCTGTTGATATTCTCAAGATCTGTACATGTCATTCTCTCATCAATTTAAGCAGATATATTATTAGTTCAACAATTTGGAATTTTAAGATGAAAGTCAACATCTATTTCAATTCTCCACATAAAATTACTTCATAAGCATTCTGAGTGCAAAACTAAGCAGCTATCTGTAAGGTTCTTTAACAATAAATATCAGTTAATCCTGGGACCAGTAGGTGGCCCAGTAGTTAAGGATGCTGGATGTCCACATGGCCAACTGCAGTTCAAGTCTGGGAACTGGTGACTTTCTTTTTCACTTTCCCTTTCTCTCTGTCTCTCACTTTGTCCCTCCCTAGTCAAATTAATACAAATAAACAAGTAAACCAAGTTAAATAAAATAATTCTTTAAATACACACACATACTCAGTATATATGTGTATATATGTGTGTGTGTATATATAATACACATACACACACACATATATATGTGTGTGTATATAAAATATATATATATATACATATATAAACTACACACACACACACACACACACACATGGTCAGATGACCATGTAAATGTGTTCTGTTCCATTTCTTACAGGAAGAAGAATCAATATGATCAGTATACCATATAAATGTGTGTGTGTGTGTGTGTGTGTATGTGTGTGTGTGTGTGTTTGCATAGTTCCTTTCTTTGCTTAGCAGGCCCATCACTTCCCAGGCCATGTAATACAGTGGTTTGATCTTCATTGTTGTTTTTTGATCACACGAGAAATAGAAATACATCCTCAGAGAGGTGTGTGCTATTTTCTAAGGAAGCGGCCTCTGCGTTGTCTTTAAGCAAGTGGACAATCTTTAATATGAAGAAGTAGTCCACTTCTGCAGACCCAAAAGGTTCAGGAGAATACTGGATTTTACTGTTTTAATGCACTATTTCAGTGATCTTTATTCTAGCTCCCTCTCTGTTCTTGGTCTATCAGACTTTCTGGGATTGAGAATTTAATCTTTTCAGTTCTGTTCCTTTCATAATTAATTATAGGCTTGATGCCTACCTATAGCTACTCTTCAGCTGCAGAAAATGGGCATATATTAATATGCCACCAAGGGGGTTCCCACTTTTATATATTTTTTCAATTTGGCAATTACTGCCACTCAGCCTTTCATTCTCTCTTTGCAATGCATTAATATAGTCCACAAGATCTATTAGATTTGCCGGTCTCCATAATTATAATTTCTCCAGAACATCCAGAGCATATGAGCCTCAGGTGACCATGCAAATGTGTTCTATTTCTTACAAGAAGAAGAATCAGTACATCATATATTCAATAATATTCTAAAAAAATAAGGCACTTTCCACTATATCAATGGCATCATGTTCATTGAAGTGGACGAACAACAAATGACAAGTGTGTGGAGGCTTTGGTAGGATTTTTGCAGTAAAGAGGTTCAGCACTCCTGCCACTTTGCAGACACTATGGGATGAGAGAAATCTGTGGCCAGAAAAAGGTGCTGTATACATTTATGGCAAATCCTAATAGGAGAATCACAATAGCGACTACTAGTGTTCTGAGAGAAGGCCCTGCCATTTGCCTCAGAAAAATGTTCAGGGTTGGATAGGCAGACACTGGCTTCCTGCTAGACCCCAATAGAGCACCTGACCACAGAACGGGTGACAAAATGAATTTGCAAGAGGAAATCAGCCAAACACTGGCTCAGACTACTTCAATCCTGAACATTGTAATTAAATATATAGTTGCCAATTTTACGGACAAATATCACCAGCCATTTTTGTTTAGTAAGCATTTCTCTAACTACGAATAATCTTGAAAATTTATATATTGGGCCATCAGGAAAGTCATGATGCATTTTTGCATAGAAAAACAGAAAAATACATCATGACATTTCTGACAACTCAATATACAATTGTCTATTTGTATTTTCTCTTTGGGAAAGGATATGTTCGATTGATATGCTTCTGGTTTTTCTGCTTCTTACATGTTAAGAATATTTACTGTGGGACCAGCAGATGGCATAATGATCACATTGCTGGACTCCCACATAGTCGATAACAGTTCAGATCCTGGTCCCAGCAGCTTAAAATTCACACTGTGTGTGTGTGCGTGTGTGTCCAAGATCCCAAGAGGAGAATGGAGGAGAAGGGATTGTGATGTGGCCACTCCCCTTAGGAGGGTGGTTTCTTGTTTTCTGTCTCTCTGGAAAATGCACACGTCCTATCATAAAAATCTCGCTCTCTCAAAAAGAAAAAAAAAAAAAAAAGAACATTTACTGTTAAAAAGATTAACAAATATTGGGACCAGCAGATAGCATAATGGTTATGTTGCTGGACTTCCACACAGTTGACCATGGTTTGAGTCCTGGAGTCAGCTGGAAATTTAGGCCAGTCATGTATGCGTACATGCCCAAAATCCCTAGGGAGAATGGAGGAGAAAGGATTGTGGTGTGGCCATTTCCTTGTGACATGATTTCTCACTTTCTGTCTTTCTACCTCTCTCTGTCTCTTCAGTGAGCACACATACTTTATAGCAAAAATCTCTGAGGAAAAAAGGATTAACAAATAATAAAAATAACATTTATATTCCATGTTCATCTCTAATTTGCTTCTTGGCTTATAATTTTATATCTAGTGCCTAGTAAATTGTTCTGTTTAAATGTTTAGAGAGTAAACGTATGATCATTTTCTTCTATGGCTCCTTTTTTTTTCTTTTTTTTTTTTTTTGGGAGGGTTTTGCTATACATTTGCACTCTCCAGACAGAGAGAGAGAGACAGAGACAGAAAGTGAGAAATCACCCTCCAGGGGGGGAAGACCACATCACAATCCCTTCTCCTTCATTCTCCTTTCAGGATCTTGGGCATGCACTAACACGCACCTGGCATGAGTTTAAAGCTACCAGGTATGGGACTCGAACCATGGTCGATTACATGGGAGTCCAGCGACATAGCCATTACGTTAACTGCTGCAACGTAGCCATTACACTAACTGCTGGTCCCATATGGCTTCTTTTTTTGATGTCATAACACTATTTTTCCTTTTTAAGTTTTTGCTGTAGGGCACCTCCACTCTCAGGAGAAAGTTAGAGACAGAGAGAGGGAAAGTGAGAACTCAACCCCCAGTCAGAATGGGCATGCTGCAATCCCTTCTCCTTCATGATCCTCTCAGGGTTTGGGGCACACATGCCCACCATGATTTTCAAGCTGCCCGATCTAGGACTTGAACTATAGCTAGAAATGTGGGAATCCAGTGCCTTAACCACCTGCTAGGCCTGGAATACTGTTTTCGGAAATTAAGTTACTTGTAGGAGTTTTTATTTTTAAGAATAATGCTCCTCATAAAATATTTGAAAAATTGATGGGAAAAAAGTCCCTTACTTTCACTAAACCTTAAAACCATCACTGAATATATTTCATCATAGTTCTGTCCCACATATTTCACTGTGTATCTTTTCACACATTTTGAATAATACCAAGTGTACAACTTCAGCTTTCACTTTGTTTCTTAATATTTTTCTATTGCATTCATACGGGCTGTATATTACCAAATTTTGACCATTTGTCATAACGGTTATTGGAAATTTTTAGTTTGCTCCTATTTTTCCTATTACAAATAATAATGCAGTAAGTATCTTAGCATAGAATTTCTCTTTCCAATCAACAGATTATTTTCATTAGACATATTCAGACAAAATGGAAATCTGGGTCAAAAAACATGAGGTACTTAAGAAGCTTAATTTATAGGACCAGCAAATGGTGTAATGGACTCCCACATAGTCAACCTCAGCTCAAGTCCTGAACCCAGTGGCTTAAACTCACACCAGGTGCACGTGCGTGTGTGACCAAAATCCCAAGAGGAGAATGGAGGAACAGGGATTGGTGTGTGGCCATCTCCCCAGGGGAGTGATTTCTATCTCTCTGTCTCTCTGTCTCTCTGGTAAGTTCACATGTCCTGTAGCAAAATATCTCTTAAAAAAATAAAAAGAAAGAATCCTAATTTATATTGCCAAATTTCTGTCATAGTATTTCTTCCCAGCACAATTAAATGAGTCCTCACACTGTTTCCAACAGCTGATGCTATTGCTTTTGGTGGTTATATTTTTCCCTTTGGACCATACACACACATATATGCTCATATTTTCAGTGGAAATTATAGTGATGTTTGCCTCCTTTGGTTTTAGTTCAAGGTAAAGAAAAAGTAAATTGTGGCTTATGAGTTATTGATTGGAAGCAGGGTATCATTTGTCAGAGCAGTCATTGGTCTGAAACATCAGCAACTGTACAAACACACATGCCCCAATCACAGATTTTCTGCTCATGTTCTGTTATGGAAACACAGAAGCTTATTGATTGCATTCTGGAATTAAAGCTCAGCTCGATGGTTGCAAACATACCGTAGCCTATAATACATTTATTTTGAGACTTGTTTAACTGTAGCAGCTAAGAAAATCAATGTGTGGGGCCCAACTAGACTGACCTTTAACAAATAAAATAAAATAACCTTTTATATTTTTTCCCCCTTCACTCCTCATGTAAGATTAGTCCTGCTCGTCTATGCTCCTTTGACCTCATGGTACTTAGAAAATTCCACACAAAACTATATTAGGTGGTTTGATGTAAAGATGACTTGATAGGAATAGAAAGATAAGGGGACATTTGCACAGGTTGTAATTAATGACCCAGTGCAGAGGAGCTCTGAGTTCTCAGCAACTTGATGCATTTTCATTTTTTCTAATGTTTTTTTTTTTTTCTGCTATATGCCTTTGATGGAGTTAAATATGGCACCTCTGGAGCTAATGTCATATAAAAAATTAGAAGACTCTCAGGTAACATAAAAATATATGGAGCGCATCATAGGTATTCAAGCTACTTCGAGAAGCAGCACATTATGTATTAGTAATGTAAACAGCTCTCTCACATAGGATCTATGTGTTTTATGCCTTTGAAAAACACATTAATGCCAGTAAATTTCCTCCCTCATTGGCTGAATCTCCCTAGTCAAGGCTGTTAAGAGGAGAAGCGGTTGAAAGAAAGGAGAAGAAGCCTAGAGAACAATGCCATGTTGGAGTTTAAAATCATTACTATCATTGGGATAGGTAACATGAAAGTCAAAGAGTGTGCATTGGCATCATCCACTAGTTGTTTCAATTATTTATTCACTCATTTACACACAGTGAACACAGTTGTAGAAGCAGACACGAAAGTAAGAGCAACTCACTGAGCCAAATCACAGGGCTGCACTCTATAGCAAAAATCTCTCCAACGAGAGGGAGAGAGAGAAAATCACACTCTAGAGGGGATGGTCACATCACAACCCCTTCTTCTCCATTCTCTTCTCGAGATTTTGGGTATGCATGTACACACACCCAACGTGATTTTCAGGCCACTGGGTCCATGACTTGAATAACACAATTGGCCATGTAGGATCTAGCTGTCTTAACCTCCACACCCACCCACTTACCCCTGAATCTGGAAAGCTATGTAGACACTGGCTTTTCTGAGAAGAAAGAAAAATAAAACAGATGGCATGGAGACTAGTTTGGGAAAGGGTTTTTTAGGTAAGTCTGAAAGTGACGTGGTTGCAGTTAACCTCACGTGGAGGAAATTGATAAAAGATAAGCTGGAAAGGCCTATTGTAGACAGAATGTGTAATATGTTCTATACTCAATCAGTTCACTCTATTTGCAAAGAGCAGCCTATTTGAGTCACACTACCTAACACTTTTGCAAAATCTTTAATGACTTCCATTTCACTAAAACTCTGAATAACAGTGGTTTGTAAGACCCTGCAGGGCCAGCCAGTGGCCTGAAGGTTAAGGCAGCTGGATCCCACATGACTGACTGTACACTCCACATCCCAGACCCGACTTGAGAAACAGGCTGGGTGCCTGTGTATCTAGGACTAAGATCCCAAGAGAAGATTGGAGGAGAAGGGATTGCAGTGTGGCTACCCTCTCTAGGGGGTAGGGGGCAGGGGCACTTTCTCATGTTCCCACTCTCTTGTGTCTCTTCAGTGAGTGCATGAACTTTATAGTAAAGTTAAATATCAAAACAAAACAAAGACATCTGCATGCTTGTCTGGGCCCCCATTCCTCTCACCTCTTATCAAACCATCCTCCTGTCCACTTAAATAAAACCACATACACTTCATAGCAGTTTCTCAAACACAGGGCCCTTCTCTGGTACTGCCCTGGCCTC
>NW_006159608.1:4831200-4835590 GCF_000334495.1 Tupaia belangeri chinensis | reverse complement strand
TTTCCCAAAAACATAGAACACCTGCTTGCTCTCTTTTTGCAAGTGTTTGCTGAAGTCTTTCTTGGCCCTCTCTGACACCCATTCTTCTACTCGGGTTCCTATAACAAAATGCCATAAGCCAGATGGTATATAAAAAAATGAAATTTATTTCTCCCAGTTTTGGAGGCTGGGAAGTCCAAGCCATCACATGTCAGGTGTCTGGGGAGGGCCTGCTTCCGGGTTCATTCATACCCGGCCCTTCCCGCTGAGCCCTCACCTGTGGGAAAGACAAGGCAGTTCTCCGGCTTCTTTTACGAAGGCGTTCATGAAAGCTTGTGATCTCGTCAGCCACCCCCCGCCCCCAGCCCAACCTCCTCAGACCCCCCCAGTGGAGAGGAGATTTTGACCTATGAATTCTGGGGAGACATGAACTTTCAGACCATAACACAACTGTGTTTAATTTTGAGTTAGACTTTCAACTCCATAACTAGTTCTTCTTTCCCACTTTACCTTTTACCACATAAAGTAATACCATTGGGTATAGTCCCATGATACTCATTTATTCATTTCCTGGCTTCTCTGTTTAAAACGCAAGCTACATAAAGACAGCTAATATTACTTGTTTTTCTCATTCTTGTACCCCTGTCTCCTAGTTTTCTTTAAAAAAAAAATCTATGGATCAAATAAATATCATTCTACCTAAAATGCTGGTACATAAGAATGAGTTTAAGGATCTATGGGATATTTTCTTAGTTCATAAAAGCTCCTAACAAAATCAGCTAATTGATTAATTTTCACATCATGTATTATACAATAATATATTTTCTAACTACTTTTTAACTAATAAAGAGTGTGGTTTGATATTGTGAGATTCCTACTCTTCACACCCTCTATCATGAGATCTATAAGAAACCGGTAATTCCCTGGTCTCTGGATTCTTCATCTATGACATGAGGAGAGGACATTTTCATGTCTGAATCTACCATAGCTTTTATCTTTTTTACTTCCTTGGTGTGAGCTCTGAGTTAGATCAGGTCTACCCCATCTCAGAACTCCTTCACTGACTTAGAGAAAGCCTAAACTAAGAACAAAAAAGAGTTCTTGAGGTTACCCAGCAGTGCCCTGTGGGAATGACTGGAAATCCTCAGCGTGAATAAAGGAGGGGAGAGGACACAGGAAGGTGAAGGAGGGACAAAAAGAATGGTAAGGATTGTCAGACATTTCTTTCCTTTTGTGATTCTCACTTGTTACCTTCTCATCCCCATGACAACTTTCTAATATTTGAGGAGAAAGCTAAACTAATTTGTAGCAAGGAAATTGGGACATGAAACTTTCTCTTAGGTGTCATCCATTCTTAGATTCTGGGAAAAACCACAGCCACTTAGGACTTCACTACATAGTTGGTGAGATAGCTGAATTAGTCTTGGTTTGACAGGATTAGGTGTGCTCAGATGGATGGTAAAGCACTATTTATTCTAAATCATTACATGAGCTATTCCCAGGGGTTCAGTAGGCACTAAGCATTACCCCTCTTCTGCTGAAAGGAAACCCAGGTGGTTTGGAATCGGATTTGAATGACTAAACTGGCCCAGATTTATCTGTGAGGATGTTTCCAGAGAAAAATGGTATGTCAGTTGGGGGACTGATTAGAGCGTATCTGCCCTCGATGTGATGGGCACCAGCCAGTCAGCCAGAGTCCTGGATGGAATAGGAAAGTGGAGGAAGTACAAATTCTGGCTCTGTATTCTGGAGCCAAGATACTTTTTCCTTTTCTGTTGTAATCAGAACCCCAGATTCTCTGATTTTAAGTCTTGCCCCAGTAGCTGGGCTCTCGAACCTTTAGCCTTGGACTGTGAGTTACAGCATCAACTCTCTGGGTCTGAAGTGTTCAGACTCAGGCTGAGCGATGCTGTGGGCGTCTGTGGTCCTCTAGCTCACAGACAGCTTGTCGTGGGAATCCTCATCCTCCCTAGTTGAGTGAGCCGATTCCCCTAACATACCCCTTTTCATATCACTTTCTTTACAAATACCCTATGTGCTCTGTCTCACTGGAGAACCCTGACTGAAACTAAAACCTAGGCTAACTCTGAGTACCATGTAACCTAAGAGTGCATCCTACTTGCAACATGCTTAGATATGGGAAGCCTGAGCAAGACCCAAATAAGTCCATAGAGAAACAGGTATCCATAGTGTGATTGAATGGAGAAATTATTGCATGCAGTTGGAGAGAAAACTTTCCAAGAACCAGGTAGAAAACAGAGAAAAGTGTTAAAGGCTGACCTCAAATCTAGGCCTTGTACTGAATGTTAATGTGTCATATAGAACTGCTCCCCGGAATGGGAACCAGTGGGAACTGCTTCATGTTAGTAATAAAGAGTATGATTAGTCCACGCACTTAAGTGGTTTATAGGTGAAGCACAAGGATAGAAAGTTATTCCAATTTTCTACGACATAGGATGTAGAATTTAAGTTGCAATTAGCATGATCAGATTCTTTTTTTCCTTCCTTCCTTTTTTCTTTCTTTCTTTCTTTCTTTCTTTCTTTCTTTCTTTCTTTCTGTCTTTCTTTCTTTCGGAGAGGTTTTTGCTATAGGGCACATGCATTCACCAGAAAGACAGAGACAGAGAGATAGAAAGTGAGAAATCCACCCCCAGGGGGGGATGGCCATACCACAATCCATTCTCCTCTTGGGATCTTGGGCACGCATGCCCGCACACACGCCCACCAGGTCCAGGACTCAAACTGCAGTTAGCTACATGCAAGTCCAGTGACATAGCCATTAAGCCATCTGCTGTTCCCCAGATTTGCTTTAATCAGCGTTATAATACAGAGAAGAGTCTCTATTCAGATGCAGTGATAGTAATAACCAAATCAACAACTGCTCAGAAGTGAGCATAACCTACCTGCCAGTTAATTTTAATGAACTTTTTGCATAGTTTATCTCAAGAGGAGGCAAATCTTTTCTGTAAAGTCAGATAACAAATATGGTCTTTGTCACAACTGCTCAGTTCTGCCACGGAAGCACAAACACAGTCGTACATGACATGTAAACAAAGAAGCATGGATGTGTCCCAATAAAACTTTTTTTACATAAAAACGTCAGTGAATAGGGGAACCAGCAGTTAGCGTAATGGCTATGTCACTGGACTCCCATGTAGTCGACCGCGATTCGCGTCCCGGACCCGGTGGCTTAAACTCACGCCGGGCGCATGTGCGTGCATGCCCAAGATCCCGAGAGGAGAAAGGAGGAGAAGGGATTGTGGCGTGACCATCTCCCCTGGGGATTGATTTCTCACTTTCTGTCTCTATGTCTCTCTCTGTCTGTCTGGCGAGCACATGCACCCTATAGTGAAAACCTCTCAAAAAAAAACAAACAAACAAACAAAAAAAAATCAGTGACTCTACTAGGCGGTGGCTATGGTCAGCCATAGACTGTGACTTGACAACCCCTGGTTTAGCTCATTTGATAGTTATGATGGTTCGAAAATATTACTCTTTACCCCAATATATTGATTGGAAAACTGGGACTACATTATATTACGGGGAGGCCAGAGTTTTAATTCATGCTATTTGATTCCAAAGTCAATCTCTTTTTCCCAGCATTGGACTTTTCACTCAGCTGTAACAAATAAAAGTGTTATTTCCTTCCCTCGTTGGTTTCATTAAGTCATATTCAGGCCCAAACTTCCATGAGACCCCTCAGAGGAAGGTACACTTACCTGCTCTAATGCTCAAGGCTGTTTGTTAACTCTGCTTCTTTGCCACTGCTCTCTTCTGCCCATGTTGAAAGTCTGATATATGAATCTTATTCTGGTGTCAGACTCAATTTGTTAATGCTAGCAGCTTTCCTTGTGCATGTCTGAAAAACAAAGAAGTGGGTTTGGAACCAAGAGCTTACTCATAGAATACTAATCTTCTATAATGAAATTTCTTCTTACCAGAAAGGGGAAACAAATGCTGGAAAATTGAACTTTGACCAAGTGGGGCAAAGGAAATAATAAGAAAAGCAACTTTTCCTTGAAAGAATAGTGCTAGGTTAAGGAGTCAGGCTTCATCGATTCACTGGTTCTTTTCCCCCAAGCTCCATGGGCTTAGAAATGTCACAGCGTGCATTCTGTTGGAATACCAACAACCTAATTTAAAACCTCACCTTTGAAGGTCCAGGAGTTTCCTGGCTCTCTCCTGCACCTTCTCCACCTACATGAGCCCTAAGAGCCAGACACACCAAAATACAACCTCCCAGCTATTCCACATACTCAGCACCATCTTAAAATGGGTCTCCCTTGTCCTTCTCTGGGTCATCTTGTCCCCTTCCTAAACAAGATCAAGGATGTTGCCCCAACCCAGAGTTCTTTCTTAGTTCTAGTTTCTAGAATGGTAAGAATGACCTCCCTCAACAAACTGCAGCAGG
>NW_006159608.1:4816600-4831049 GCF_000334495.1 Tupaia belangeri chinensis | reverse complement strand
CAGGAATGACTTACTCATGACTTACCCTTCTTAGAAGATCTGTCCCCAACCTAAATGAAAATGGCATTCTCCTTCCTCAAGGTCCAGTGATGTATAACTTAGTATTCGTAGACTCATATAACAGGAATCACATGGAAATAGTGGCTATTCTCTGTAACTGTGTGAGCCTTTTGCTAACCTACGCTTATAAAAACAGCCTTTTGGAAAACTACACAAAACTTTCACATCAGGTATGCCTCAACTAGAAGAGCAATTTTCTAACATTAAAGAATTACATTAACATGCAAACCTCACCTCACTTCATTTTCACATCCTGTTTTCCTTAAAATCAGGCAGCGAGAGCACGGCTCGAGGTTGGCACTAATAAAAATTAAAAAATAAAATTTTTTAAAAGCAGATTCATAGCTCCATTGAGATTAATGTGCTTATTTGTGCAAGTAAAGGTGTGTGAGCAAATGTCACAACGTCAGCCTAGAAAGCCACTGTTGTTTAAAGGAAAGTGTAAGTTTCATTTTAAAAATGACATTGGCTAGAAGGAAAGAAGCACGGAGCCTCCCTGCTGCGCAAGGGTTCTTTGTACATTTGCGGAGTGAGTTATTTCACCGTCCCTTTCCATTTTACGGTTTATATTTCCTGAAACTGCTTAGAGTCTGGCTTTTCTGCGAGTTGTCACGACTGCTTGGGCTTGGAACTTCCTGGAGGAAGTAACACTTTCTGTCTCACAGGAGACTTCCTGGCTCAGGTAATGTGACTGCATACACAAGGCTCGTTTTTCAGAACTGGTGTACGTGAAAGGCTGGGTGAGGAATGCTACTGTCTGCCTCTAATAAAAGATCTTTTACTTGGGAACCAGCAGTTAGTGTAATGGCTATGTCGCTGGACTCCCACGTAGTCGACCGCGGTTCAAAAAAAGTGAAAAAAAAAGATCTTTTACTTCACTAAATGGAGACTGTCTCCCAGAGCATTCAGAGATCATAAAAATGTTTCTGTGACTGACTCCTATTACATTCATCCTCAAGCCTCTCAGATGTAGAAGGAGGAAAAAGGAAGTATGAGGTCATCCTAACTGAAATTTCAAATTATGTAAGATCGGCAGGTAGACTAGGTAACAGGCTCATTCCAATGACAGAGTTAATTTATGCTTTTTAATGAAGAAACTTTGGGTCTGCAGGTGGCATGAGGTTAAGACATTGAACTCCAACATGGCCAATGTAGTTCAAGTCCCAGGTTCAATGGCTTGAAGATCACGCCAGCTGCATCTGCGTGTGTGCCCCAAATCCTGAGAGGGGAATGGAAGAGAGGGAATTTTGTCATGGCCATCCTCCCTGCAAGGTGATTTCTCACTTTCCCTCTCTCTGTTTCCGTTTCTCTCCCCCTCTGGTGAATGTGCATGCCCTATAGAAAAAGCTTAAAACAAACAAATGAAAACCACGAAGGAACTCACATGTGTTCCTGGGCTTAGCAGGTAGCTGCGCTCAGCCTTTTCTATTTGTTACCTCTCGAACTCCTGTAAGATATGTACTGCTACACTCACCTCCCCTGTGGGAATTAGAGAGGCTAAGGGACTCACCCACAGCTACAGAGTACTGTAACATGGAAATTAAAAGCCGAAATTCCAGAATTAAAACATCTAGGTTCAAATTTTATCTTTACCACTTGCTGTTAAGACTTAAATCCCAGTTGATAGACTGCACATATTTTTTGTTGGTGAGTTTTAAGTTATTATAAAATGAAAGTGAAATCATGGAACTTTAAAAAAAATACTTTTGACATCAGATAGATGAAGTTTGATAACTACAAAGTAGGAGAGCTTTAATTATTGTTTTTTTTTTTTTTGAGAAGTTTTTGCAATAGGGCATGTGTGTTCCCCAGAGAGACAGAGAGACAGAAAGTGAGAAATCACCACCCAGGGGGGATGGCCACGCCGCAATCCCTTCTCCTCCATTGTCCCCTCGGGATCTTGGGCACTCACGCACACGCACCTGGAGTGAGTTTAAGCCACCGGGTCCAGGACTCAAACCACGGTCAATATGAGACTCCAGCGACATAGACATTAACACCATCTGCTGGTTCCATGGAGGGCTTAAAATTTAAAACAAGCAAAATAAACCAAAAATTTTTAAACTTAATAAAAATGGGCAAAGTATATGATCAAATAAGTAAATGAGTAATATATTGACAATGAACAGCACATTCATCTCTGTAGTTATTCATGAAAATTTTAAACCTTAAAAAGAAAATGTCGTACTATACTATTGCTAAAGAATAATAAATGATATCTAATACTGGAGAAAAAAGCACTTTTATTTTAAAAAGTAACAGTTCATATAATAAATTTCTAATATCCTCTTACAAATTCATGCTATTAAAACATGGAATGTTAGGGCCAGCAGACGGCATAGTGGTTAGGGCTCTAAATTCCCACATTAGTGACAGTGGTTCGAGCCCCAGAATTGAGAGCTCCCTCTCTCTCTCTCTCTCTCTCAGTCTCTCTCTCTCTCTCTCTGGTGAGCATGCATGCCTTATAGCAAAATTAAAAATAATAAAAATAACATTAAATAACTAATTATAAAAACATAGAATGTTTATGCTAAGAAATGTGCAGAAGCATCAGGATGTAGGGATAATGTTTATAAAGCATCATTTATGTTTTTAAAAGTCTTTTTAAAAACTCTAAAAGCTATTCAATAAGGATAAATTTTTGATCAATCCAAACAATGAGATTATTTTTGTCTGTATAAAAATGTAAAAATGTAGTATATATGTATGTGTGAGTGTGTGAGTGTGTGTGTGTGTGTGTGTGTGTGTGTGTGTGCTTTCCATTTTTTTAGTAGAAAAATATATATAATCACTCTTAACAATAAAGGACACTATTTGATGGCCTGGCTGTGGTGCTGCATGCAGTAGACACTGCTACATGACACTGGGACTATGAGAGGCCCAGCTCCAGACCCCGGGTGACATAAGCACACCAGGTGTGCATGCACCTGTGACCCTGGCTAGTTAGGGCCTGGGACAGGGTCTTGGGTTCTGAGAGCCTATTGGGAATACCTGTCTCACTTGAACTTTTTTCCCTCTCTGTCTCAAGAAATAAAGTTTGTAAAACTATTTCTAGAACACAAGGTGCCAAATATTGCAGTAGGTTTCACAAACACACACACATACACACACACACACATACACACACACTGATGCTGTATTATTCCTAACTATAAAGCAGAAGTAAAGTTGAAACATAGTTGCACAATCTCTCTCAGTTAGTGAGTGGCAGAACCAGGAGTTGACCAATATTGTCTGATTTCAAGTAAGAAACTGAAGCCTCTGGGCTCCTGGTCTATTTATTTTCCTGTACCCTAACTGCATGCTAGCTCACCGCCATCAATGATCTGCCCTTCTACTTCTTAATTGCCAGTGTGTGTGTGTGTGGGCCTACCAGAGAGAGAGAGGAGAAAATGCCCACCCCAGTGGGTTACGGTCCTGCTGACACACCTTGGACTCCATCCCCCATCCTGTCTGGATTTGGGACATCTGGGCAAATCTGCCAGGTCTGGTGTTCCAGCTGTTCACTGGCCATGGAGGGGCTGGCTCCGAGACCACCAGGCCACACCTGGCCCAGTCACTACGTCTGAGCGTGACTTTTGCGATGGGCAGAATTCCCGCTTCTGAGGACTGAGTGTGTGTGCGTCCCATCGCTCTCTGATGACTTAACACCCTGTTTGCTGGCATCTAAAGGGGGAATGTTTGAGATGTGATTAGGGTTAGAGGAAGTCATGAAGCTAGAGCCCTCACAGTGGGAATAATGTCCTTATTGGAAGAGAGATCTACGGAACTTAGGCCACCTCTCAACTGCGTGAGGCCAAAATGTGGCAGTGGCGACAGGAAGAGAGGAAGAGAGCCCTCCCCAGAGCTGGACGTGCAGGTCCCCATCCAGACTTCCATAGGTGAGCTCGTGTGCTTAAACCGCCTAGGCTACGGTACGCTGCCATGGCCGACAAGCTAAGACAGCTTATCAGAGACGATGTACATAACTCCGTACTTTGAACATTTTTTTCTTAGCATTTTTAAAATTCCTTGGTCAACCCTTTACATCAAATTACCAGTGTTATTTTGCAGATACATTGTTGGAAAGAATCAACTCATATTTGAAGAACACCAGTTAGCTCTGCAACTTTCTTTACCGGGATTTCATCATGTAAGGACTAGCACACATAAACCAGGTAATATAACCTGAAAATCCACTTTACTATACCAGCATAAAGAGTCTAATGTTACAATAAGCAGAAAGAAGGTGAACAAGGGAGATCATTCTAATTCTCCACTCCTGAAGTTTCATTTTTTTTGGGGGGGAGGGTTTGCTATAGGGCACATGTGCTCACCAGAAAGAGAGAGATAGAGACAGAGAGATAGAAAGTGAATAATCATCCCCCAAGGGAGGATGACCACGCTGCAATCTCCCTTCTCCTCCACTCTCCTCTCGGGATCTTGGGCATGCACGCACACGCACCCGGCGTGAGTTTAAGCCACCAGGTCCGGTACTCGAACTGTGGTCGACTACATGGGAGTCCAGTGATATAGCCATTACACGCTAACTGCCGGTCCCATCCCAAAGTTTTAATTTTTCAGTAGTATGCCTCTTGAGGTATAGTAACATTTAACTTACTGTTTTGATCATATTTAAAGTTTTTTTTTTTTTTTTTTTTTTTTTTTTTTTTTTTTTTTTAAAGAGAGATTTTTTTTATATTTTAAGAGAGAGATTTTTGCTATAGGCAGTGTGTGCTTGCCAGAGAAAGACAGAAAAAGAGAAATCAACCCCCAGGGTGGATGGCCACACTGCAATTCCTTCTCTCCCATTCTCCTGGAATTTTTGGCATGCATGCACATACTTCCAACATAATTTTTAAGCCACAAGGTCCAGGACTTGAACTGAAGTCAGCCATATGAGAGTTCAGCCACCTTAACCACCATTTCACCTGCTGGCTCATGGATGGCTCTATGTATTCAACAAGGTCATTCGTGGAGAGATTTCCAGGAATGCACAACCTTTTGTTATCTCTGAGATATGTTTAGCTCTCAACCCTCCAGCAATTTTGCTTCCTTTGAAATTTCTTTCCTACCTACATAAGGCTTTCATTCTACCTGAGCAAATGACTAGATTATGTAAACTGACACTCCACTAACCTAGACCAGAATAAACTAGCCCTAAATATATGATCAAACTGTGCTCAACTAAGGGTTTACAAAGATCTGTGTCACAGTATCTGGAGTTCCTTTCCTGTTCTTCTTCTTTGAACACTTAGTCATGCAGATTCACTTCTCTCACCTTCCTTTAGCTCTGGCCTTTGCCTCCTCTGCTCAGCACAGTCACTGGCTTCTGGCTGGCTTCCCTGACTGCACTTCACTTAGTAATTTTCTCAAACAAAAGTTGGAGCAGTTCTGGGCTCACTTAGTTTCTTTTATTCAGGGATTGTTTTTTGGGGGTTTTTTTGAGAGGTTTTTGCCATAGGGCGCATGCGCTCACCAGCCAGCCAGAGAGAGAGACAAAGAGACAGAAAGCAAGAAATCACCCCCCAGGGGGGGATGGTCACACCGCAATCCCTTCTCCTCCATTCTCCTCTTGGGATCTTGGGCATGCATGCACACGCACCTGGCATGAGTTTTAAGTCACCAGGTCCAGGACTCGAACCGCGGTCGACTACGTGGAAGTCCAGCAACATAGCCATTA
Source organism: Tupaia belangeri chinensis (assembly GCF_000334495.1). Taxonomy (NCBI): domain Eukaryota; kingdom Metazoa; phylum Chordata; class Mammalia; order Scandentia; family Tupaiidae; genus Tupaia; species Tupaia belangeri. The sequence goes on along the minus strand of NW_006159608.1, from coordinate 4,825,327 downwards.
CGCTAACTGCTGGTCCCCAGAGATCAGTTTTCTATGACCTATTTTTCAATAAGTTAAGATTATATAAATATGTACTTTGTTTATTTATTTTTAGTTTTATTCTGTGGAAGAATAATTCTAGACTATCTTATTCCAATGTAATTAGAATCTGATATTGAAATTCATTTAGTATCTATTTTTTCATCCAAGTTTATGTCCAGTCATGTTGAATAATATATCTTACAGTGATTCTATAATGAGAGTACATACTCTTTTTTTAAACAATTATTTCATTTAACTTTATTTATTATTATTATTTGTTTTAATTTGACCAGAGAGAGACAGAGAGAGAGAAAGTGAGAAAGCAAGCTGCCAGGTCCGAGACTGAAACCGAAGTCAGTCACGTGGGAGTTCAGCATCTTTAACCACCAAGCCACCTGTCAGCCCCAAGAATACATACTCTTAAAACACTTAAAATGCTAAGCGATTTAATGTACAAATAATAATAAAAAATGCTAAATATATGAAGATGTTCCCAAGTTTAATTTAAACTGTATTCCAAAATTTTAGAAAATATTAAAATCCTAAAACTAAAAATTAATTAACTCTGCAAATGAAGGAATTTAACTTTGAAAACGAAGCAAAGGAATTAGTGCTTAAAATAATATTTTTCTTCTATGTAAATTAAAGTTCGAATAAATCTAAGTCTACAATTTACCTTTTCAATTTACCTTAGCATTAGATTAAATAACTTTGTCTCTCTGTCTCTCTCTGTCTCTCCAGTGACAACATGCACCCTATAGCAAAAATCTCTCTTAAAAATAAGTTATTTTTTTGGCTCAATTTTATTAAAATTCCCCCCCCATTTTTTTTTTTTTTTTTTTTTAGCAACTTGAACTTTCTGTGTTTCTCTCTCCCTCTTTTGTTATCCCTTTTTTTAATGCATGGAAAATTTCCTTCTTATGTTACTTCTCAATAAGTCCAACTATAATTGACTGTTTTATTACAGCACTGTACAACATATAGTTCCATTTGAGATATTGCTACCTTTTTACAAAGTTTAGAAATACGTAATATTGATAGTCCAGGTCTCCAGGTTATTTTAAATAAGTTTCTTTCTATCTAGTATGTGTATCTGAGTGCGTATGTGTGTATACTTATACATATATAATTTCCATCTCTGAGTTTTCATTTCTCTTATTATCCTCGAAAGCAATCGCTGATGCATCACTGTCTCCAGTAGCACACACCCCGTCTTTCCTGTTCAGACATTGTAAGTCTTTTGGCCCAGGGCCTCCTTTTACTTCTTCTTATGACAGAATTGCTTTCGACATATTTTTTTTTTCCTTTTCATAAAAAAAATTATTTAACCTAGGGGCCATCAGATGGTGTAATGGTTACGTCGCTGGACTCCCACATAGTCAAACATGTTTCAAGTCCCAGATCTGGAAGCTTAAAACTCATGCCGGGCACACGTGCATGCAGACCCAAAATCCCAAGAGAAGATTGGAAGAGAAAGGATTGCAGCGTGGCCATCCCTCTGTGGGGTGATTTCTCGCTTTCTGTCTCTCTCTCTCTCTCTCTGTCACTCCAGTGAGCACATGCGCCCTATAGCAAAAATATCTCTTAAAAAAAGAAGTTCTTTAATCTAATGCTAATCTGAGGCCATTTGGCAAAGATGACTTTGTGGCAAGGGGTCAAATTCAGGGTTTCTGGAGTTTGACATTTATTCTGTTTGTAGCACCCTTTGACAAACACACACCACACGTAAAGTAATAAATATCAGTTACAAAATCAGCTACGAACTTGGACCCTGCTCCTCCTTATACCGCCTTCGGGTTGGTCAGCATAGAGGATGGAGGTTTTTTCTGGAAGCCACACCTGTGCTAAGATGACTAGCACTATGAGCCTTCACAGAAGTGACCACAATCCATGTACAGTATTCCATTCAACTCAAACTCTATCCTCCTTTCACTTCTCTTTAGTTGGCGCCAATCCATGTACAGTATTCCATTCAACTCAAACTAACTCTATTCTCGGTTTCACTTCTCTTTAGTTGGAGCCCAAAAATGTCTTTGGAAATTCTTTTCCCACCCATCAACTGTGGGAGGGAGATAGAGCAGACGTCAGAGTCCATATAAGCAGTGTTAATAACAATCGTGACTAAAATTTCTTCCTTGCCAATTTTACACAACAAATGACCTTATGAATATGTCACTGAGAAGTCTCGGAGAGGTCTATAAGGAAGGTTATACTTTATTAGCTTCATCGTAACTCTGTCTATGGATAAGTGTCTGTGAGTCTAAGGTTAGCCCCTGTCCCTGAAGAAGAATGAAATTTAGTAAACCAACATACCTCTATAGTCATAATTTGTGGTCAGGGATTCAATACTTTTGTATAGTTCTTGGGCAACTCGTGCATCTAAAATTTGAATGGAGAAAATACTGATGTAGCCTCAAATGCCTAAAAGACCTTGAAGACCTTTCATCTGAAGATGGAATGTTTGCCTGAGTCAGCTGTGACCAGGACAAGCTGCATCTACACAGCCCACAATCAAGTGGTCACAGCTTGGCCCATCCCTCTTTTGAGGCCAGGTGTAGTCCCATCTGTGTGTGGCTGTAGGTACCACGGAGGAACCATCTGCCATGGCCGACGTTGAAGATAGTATGAGGCTGGAAATTCCACAGCAGCGTGCAGTGCACCACGGTCCAGCTTTTGTATTTTGTGATCAATGTCTAGCAGTGACTCCTAAGCCCCAACAAATTGACCATGCAATCACACGTTTACTAGTTTTCACATTTGCTGAGGCTCACGTGCCAAGTACTTGCTTTCTTGACCATATCTTCTGCAATTCTGCTGAGTCCCAGGACCTCTTTTCCGTTACTGATTCCAACATCTCCCTTTTTCCTGAGCCCACACTCTATGCCTTTTTGTTTTGTTTTGTTTTATTTTTTCTAAAACAAATAAAGTCTAAGTTTGTATTGCATAAGGACTCATGTATATGCTGTTGTTCCTACAAAACCATTTTTCTCTCCATAGAGTTGCCCAAATTGAGCTCAATTAAGTTTAAGATCTTAACTGCTCTAAGGCCTAAGCCAGGTGCTGAGATTCAGTAGTTAAAATCCAATGGGAAAAAAAAAAATAGCCCTGTATCCCAGCGTAAACCTCCATGAATCATGAGATTTAAAATACCATATTCATGGAATAGGACCAATATAAGACATGCTGACTTCCTTCCCAAAAAAATGGTGTTAAAAATGTTAATATTCTAAACCTAATGTCAGGGTTGGAATCTCTGGTCTGCCATTTGCCAGACATGTAACCCTAGGCGACTTACTTCCCTTATCTGCGCGTAAATTCATCATTAACATGATGGTAACACTAAGATGTAGTAGCAATGTTTCATGTCATATGATGACATTTCAAAAGACTGAATATGTGTGCACTCTCTAAAATTTATATGTGGAGTTTAAAAAGTTGATCTCATAGAAGGAGAAAGTAAAATGGTAGATATCGAAGTCTGAGGGGGTGATGGAGAGAGGTTGGTAATTTAGCGCGTTGATTTTAAAAGCTGCTTTTGAAGGCATTATTTTGTTGTTGATATTAAGTTTCCTACAGTCTTATAGTAAGTGGTATCACAACCTTTGCCTTTGTTTTCAAGGCATGTTTTCCTCTACCGCATTATCTAATTTGTCACTTTAAAAGTATTCTTTCTCACTTTCTATCATTTTAAGGCTTTCTTTTTACTCTTTAATCTTTTGTTCGGGGACTCTGAAATTTGATAATATAACTTCAAAAATGAGAATAAGTAGTAAAGCCAGAAGGCCTTAGAAGTATAGAGCCTTGTTTTCAAACACATTATACATCTTGAGACGTTATTAGGTTTATTTTTTAAAATAAAAAAAAGATAAAGAATCTATTATAACCCAGAGGGGTAAGGTAAACATTGAGACAAAATAAATGTCACCTGTGGTTGAAGATTGACTTCGAGTCCTTAATTTTAAAAAAATTGCATATATGTGGTAAGACCACAAAGTAATTTTGAGCAAACATCAGAATGTATGAATGCATATGAATGTGAATGGCATTAAAATGCCTGGCTTGGAAGAATTAAAACAGTTTTAATTTCCTAAGCATTCATTGAGCACATGCTAAATCCACAACTTCAGGCTAAACCCTGTGGATATAAAAAGATCAAACTATCACATGGCAGTGGGCCCTGCTGAGCTCGCCTGCATACTTACCGGCCTGCACCACAGGCCAAGTTTGCTCAGTTTGCATGCCTCACCTTGAGAGGAGAGGACTAATTTTATTTACATGTTTTATTTTAAGGCAAAATCCCAAACAACTTCACTTAAGTTGAATAAAATTTTTTATTGTGCCTATTTATATTTGAGGAAACCGAGAGTTATGGTCTGAATGTTTGTGTCTCCCCAAAATTAATGTGTTGAAGTCCTCACCCAAGTTGGTGGTATTAAGAGCTAGGACCTTAAGAGGTTATTAGGTCATGAGCGTGGAGCCCTCCTGAGTGGAGTTAGTGCCCTTAAAAATAAAACCACAGGGAGAGGCCTTGCCTCTTCTGACGGCGTGATGACAGTGAGGAGGCAACAACCATAGATCAGGAAGCACGCCCTCCCCAGGTACCAAATCTATTGATGGCTTCAACTTGGTCTCTCCAGCCTCCAGAACTACAAAAAATAAGTTTCTGTCATTTGTAAGCCACCAACTTTATGGTATTTTGTTATAGCAGCTCAGATGGACTAGGGCACTGAGGCTCAGAAAAGTAAAGTATAAAACACCTAAGATCACCATGAAAATAATGCCAGAGGAAGGAGACCAGATATGTAGATAGGTTCTAGAATCCTCCTGGATTCAAATTAAGACCTTGCCACTTATGAGAAATAATCATGACACTTCTGTACCTTTCATGGAAAATAGTTATAGTAAGTATTTTAAACTCGTGAAGTTGTGTGAGGAAAGCAAAGGAGTTCCCAGTGGCGTGTGTAGGACAGGAAGTGGCCCACTGCTTGGCTTCTCTGATGCCATAGCCCAGGCTCTTTGCAGGACATGCTCAAGATTTAGAGGACAATGAAGTGAAATTACCTATGATGCTTGGATTCACAGTGCCTGGCCAGCAGGAAGTACTCAACAAACTCGTATTTACTTATGAAATAGATAGATGGGGCCTTTACTCTTTGGAACTTAGAATCGTGAGAAAGTACAAACACCTATTTCCAGGGACCAGCAGTTAGCGTAATGGCTATGTCACTGGACTCCCATGTAGTCAACCACGGTTCGCGTCCCAGACCCGGTGGCTTAAAACTGAAGCCATGTGACCAAGATCCCGAGAGGAGAATGGAGGAGAAGGAATTGTGGTGTGGCCATCCCCCCTGGGGGGTGATTTCTCGCTTTCTGTCTCTCTGTCTCTCTCTGTCTGTCTAGCAAGCACCCGCACCCTATATCAAAAAACCTCTCCAAAAAAAAAAAAAAAGAAAGAAAAAGAAAAAAATAAACCACCTATTTCCATTCAATCTTTAAATTTTAATTCCTTAAAGTCTTAGTGATATTCAGATTTAGTTTGTGAGTAAAACAGAAAGTGTTGCCTTACTGTATGAGAATTTTTTTTTTTTGAGAGAGAGATTTTTGCTATAGGGTGTGTGTGCTTGGTAGGGAGAGACAGAAAACAAGAAATCATCCCTGGATTTTGAGCAGACACGCACATGTACCTGGCATGAGTTTCAAGCTGCCAGATCCAGGACTCAAACCACAGTTGACTAAAAGGGAGTCCAGCAATGTAATCATTATACCATCTATGATCCTGACTTTTAACTATTTTTAAACCAATAGCTAAAAAGTTAAATTACCCTTCCATAAAAATATCTAATAGCAAATAAGAATGACAGTTGGACAATCAATAACCAAATCAGTTTAAACCCACAACTCTTTCAGCAGACTTACTTTGTGTGAGACAATGGAGTAGGTACAGGGTTAGAACAATGCCAAGACAGACGATTTCCTCTTGAGGCACGCAGAGGTGGTAGGTTGGGGAGGAAGAAGCATGAGTGAAAGTGTGCTTCGTCTTAATGTGAAGAACCTTGTGTGCCCATAAGCCAAGTTTTTATTAATACCTGCTAGAGGGTAAGACTTCTAATCTGAGAGTTCTTAGTCAATTCATCAAAACCAAAAATTTTTTAAGAGAGATTTTTGCTACAGGCCGCATGTGCTTGCTGGAGAGACAGAGAGAGTCAGAAAGTGAGAAATCATGCCCGAGGGCAATGGCCACGCCAACAATCTCTTCTTCATTCTCCTCTCAGGATTTTGGGCACAAACACACACATGCCCAGCATGAGTTTTAAGCCTTCAGGTCTGGGACTCGAACTGCAGTTGATTACATGGGAGTCCAGCAACGTAATCATTGTGCTGTCTGCTGGTTCTTAAAAATATTTTATTAATGTGAAAAAAAAAGATTAAAAAATGTGGTCCAATGTGATGCTCTGAAAGGTAGTCCTACATGAGAAGGTTCCTGAAACCTTATGAGTATATTAGACACATGTGTGTCCATGTTCCAGGGATGGCTAAAGACGGGGGACAGATCATGGCATCAGAATCCTATTTGGGGGTGCTGTTTCTCTTCTCTTCCTCTCTTTTCTTACTCATGGATAAAAAATAAATAAAACTTAAAAAAATGAAAATGAGACCAGCCCGCAGTTTCAGACTTCAGCCCACTGCAGAGGCCTGCTACTTTAGAGGACTTCATATTCCTCTACTCTTGAGTTTCCAACACGTTGACGGCATTAGTCATCTTTACTGTGGCCGTTACTTGTGCACTGCCGACCTTTCTGCGTTTCTCCCACCTTTTTCCTATCACTCAGCACACTAGCCACATCGACCTTCTTAAATTTGTAAACATACATATGTGTACTCACTAACACACATACAGAAAAGATAATAAGACAATGTATTTTCAAGGAGCCCATAATCTAGTGTGTGTGCGATGAATTACCAATGAAATTTAGAACATAATCTGAGAGTTGAGCCTTTATCTCAACCTCAATGCACCAGTGACATGAAAATCAAGATAAAATTTTGAAAGTGGGGGCTGGCAGGTGGTATGGTGGTTAAGGATGCTAGACTCCCACATGGCAGACCAGAGTTCAAGTCCCAGACCTGTCAGCTTGCTTTCTCACTCTCTCTCTCTCTCTCTCTCTCTCACTCTTACTCTGTCCTTCTCTGATCAAATTAAATAAATAAATAAATAAGCTTAAATGTAAAAAGAAATTCTGAAAGTGTACAACATTTTACCAAATCATAGAAAATAAAAGAGAGTTAATTAAGAGATGGGGAAGGAAGATGCAAGTTTTTTACTAATATGAAGATTTATGTAAATCACTAGCATAACATAAATCCTAAATTTTTAGGGCTATTTTAAAATACCTTTTAAAAAAAAAAACCTCTTAATTTCAGTAAATATTTTACCCAGAAACCTTGACTCTGCCCACTTTCCAGAAGACAGGCTGAAAATGAATCCTGTTTCATGCATTGGAAGCCCACTCTAGCACAGAAATTTAAATGCTCAAGACAAAAGATTTGGGTTAGATGGTGATGGTGGTACAGCAGTAATACAACTAGGCCCGTGTAAGAAGGTCCTGAGGTGGTATCCAGGGACTTCTCTGCACACGTGGGTGTGTGTGCACCTGTGATCCAGGGCCAATGGGACGGGGGTGGACTACGGTATGAAAACCCTGTTAAGGGTGCCCCATGCTCTCTCTGCCTTCCTCATTCTCAGGGAGGAAAGAAATAAACAATTCTCTTTTTTTTGGAGAGATTTTCACTGTAGGGCGCGTGCGCTCGCCAGACAGACAGAGAGAGACAGAGAGACAGAAAGCGAGAAATCACCCCCCAGCGGGGATGGTCACGCCGCAATCCCTTCTCCTCCATTCCCCTCTCGGGATCTTGGGCACGCACACACACGCGCCCAGCGTGAGTTTTAAGCCACCGGATCCGGGACGTGAACCGCAGTCGACTACGTGGAAGTCCAGCGACACAGCCATTGCGTTAACTGCTGGTTCCCTAAACAATCTTTAAAGAGAGAAAGAAGAATATAATCTGATTTTATAAAATGGCCAAGTGGCATCCTTAGGACATAGGCACTAAGATTTTAACCCAGGCCATAAATGAAGGGCAACAGTACTCTTCCTCATCCCGATTCCCTTGCTGAGAAGACACTATGCAATGGGTAGGTCGTACATGATCAGGATTATTAAGACTACTTTGCTGGGTTTACTTTGTTTTTTGTTGCGTATGTTATCTAATGTAGTGCTTTATTCTGTGAAGAAGGTACTTTTAAGAATCTTTATTTTCTTGGTAAAACAAGGGGGCTCAGCATGGCGCAGTAGCCTGTGCGGGTGACCTGGCTGCTTCCCTCCTATGCCTAAAAATCTTTTTTCTACCAGTTATGCAGTTAATTGCTTTAAGAATCAGAGATTCTAGGGACCAGCAGTTAGCGTAATGGCTCTGTTGCTGGACTCCCATGTAGTCGACCGTGGTTCAAGTCCCGGACCCGGTGGCTTAAACTCACGCCAGGCGCGTGTGCATGCGTGCCCAAGATCCCGAGAGGAGAATGGAGGAGAAGGGATTGTGGCGTGGCCATCCCCCCTGGGGGGTGATTTCCTGCTTTCTATCTCTCTGTCTCTCTCTGTCTGTCTGGCAAGCACACGTGCCCTATAGCAAAAACCTCTCCAAAAAAAT
>NW_006159608.1:4813826-4816297 GCF_000334495.1 Tupaia belangeri chinensis | reverse complement strand
TCTCTCTGTCTCTCTCTGTCTGTCTGGTGAGCACACGCGCCCTATAGCAAAAACCTCTCCACAAAAAAAAAAAAAAGAATCAGAGATTCTAAAAATAAAACAAAAAACATATTCTAAAAAAACAATAGAAAAAGTTATGAAAAATTACCTTTTCCTCTGTTACTATATTTTTGGTTGAACCAAAAATCTGGCCCAATGTCATAATTCTCAGCTTCCTCTGTAAAAGTGACTATAAATCTGAAACTTCTCAATATGGTGTTTTTAAAGAGCACATAAAATATTACTTTTTTACATTCTGATTATGCCACTGAGCAGCACACTTCTCAATTCTCGGTTGGGGGATGTCACTGTCTGATAACCTCTGGGTATTGGTGAACAGTGATTTAGATTTAGAAGTCAAACGATACTGATTTTCATTGTTAAGTAGCCATAAAGCAGTAGGAACACTACAAAGATGAAGTTAGTGTCAATAACAGTGTTCTAACAATTAAAGTCAATTCCCATTGCTTCATGGCTAGAGACATGAGTTCAGAATTCCCAGAGGCATGAAAAAAGCTGAGCACAGAGTAACAGCAAACAAAATTTCTCTGCTTTGGCTAAGAACCCTACAAAGAGAGACCTGGGAGCCAGACCATAGCACAGCACTAATGTCACCTTCCTGAGTTGACCACATGAGACGTTTCCAGATTGTGTCCAGAGAGCTCACTGAGACACCAGGCACACATATGTCTGTGCTCCGGGACTGGCCGAAGCTGAGGGTTGGTCGTGGCATTCAGGCCCTGCTGGAGGCACTGCCTCTCTGTGTCTCTCACTTATGGGAGACATAAATCAGTAAACTTTCTAAAAAAATGACAAAATTATATGAATAATAATTTTTCAAAATGAAAAAATACAAGCATAAATTATTGGCTATTCCAGTCTAGTGTTAGGGCCAAGGAAAGCTTTATTCTTTTTTAGTTCTCGATAAATGACCATTTTTGCAAATGATATGTAAGGCAAGTTATAGTGTAATAATACATAAGAGAAAAGATTAAAAATCTTAAGAATTGGGAATAGAAAAAGAGGAAATTCAAAGCAGCAGATTAAAAGTTCAGAGGCAACAGAGAATAAGATTCCTCATGGCTCCTGCAAAGTAAGTATTTCAGGGCACATGAGAAATGAAGATTTTCTACTGATAATTCAGCCTCCAGCAAACAAGCTAGCATGGCAGGAGAGGCCAGGCCTTCAGAAGAAGATTCCTCATGGCTCCTGCAAAGTAAGTATTTCAGGGCACATGAGAAATGAAGATTTTCTACTGAAAATTCAGCCTCTAGCAAACAAGCTAGTGTGGTATGGAGCCCCCCAGCACTGGCCTTCTATCTCTGTTTCTGTGTCTCTGTCTGTCTCTCTCTGCTTCTGTCTTCTTTTTTTTTGGTAATTTTTCCTTTTTACATTTTTTTTAAAGATAAAGTTTTTCTCTTGCTCTCAGTCCCACCTTTTTATCTTGTTAATTATCGCTCTGGTCCTCTCACCCAGGCAGGAGAGGCCAGGCCTTCAGAAGCATATTCCTCATGGCTCCTGCGAACTAAGTATTTCAGGGCACATGAGAAATGAAGATGTCTTACTGATAATTCAGCCTCCAGCAAACAAGCGAGCATGGTAGGGAGCACCCCCCCCCACCCTTTCGCAGACTTCTATCTCTGTTTCTGTGTCTCTGTCTCTGTCTCTCCCTGCTTCTGTCTCCCTTTTTTTTTGTAACTTTTCCTTTTCACATTTTTTTTAAAGATGAAGTTTTTCTCTTGCTCTCAGCTCCACCTTTTATCTTGTCAATTATCGCTCTGGTCCTCCCAACCCAGGCAGGAGAGATCAGGCCTTCAGAAGAAGATTCCACATGGCTCCTATGAAGTAGGTATTTCACGAGGAGCTTGTGTGCCGTGCGGTTTTCTATTTTGTGATTTTTTTTAAGAAAACAGTAATTACAATTTTTTTTCTTTTTGTTGTTGTTTCTCTCTCTCTTTTTCATTTTCCTTTTTCTTGTCTCTCCATTCTCCAATATCCATTTAATGTGTTTTTAGACAGATCTAAGAGCACTGTTGCTAAATATCCAAATACTAATAGGATTAAAATATTCCTCAATATCTACTGAATCTGCTACACCACCGATCATAACAGAATGGCAAAGAGATTCTAGATCACCTCTGTCTGCTTGCTCCTGAACATTCAGACTGAACTTCAAGAATTTGAAAGAAACACGCCATCCATCAGATGACAGAAAATCACCGCTGGATCACATGAAATATGGGAAAACAAGAAAATACCTCTCCTCCAAGGGAAAAGAGTAACTCTTCTTCATCCACAAGCAGTTCAGTGAAAATCATGGAAATGTCTGATAAGGAATTTAGAGCATTCATAATGTCGAAGCTAACAGAGAGGGAAGAGAAGAGAGAGAATGAACTGCTAAAGAGAAAGGAGAAAGAAGTTGACGAGTTCCA
>NW_006159608.1:4796531-4797353 GCF_000334495.1 Tupaia belangeri chinensis | reverse complement strand
TGGTGGGGCGCACCCCCCCCCCGCAGACTTCTATCTCTGTTTCTGTGTCTCTGTCTCTCCCTGCTTCTGTCTTCCTTTTTTTTGTAATTTTTCCTTTTCACATTTTTTTTAAAGATGAAGTTTTTCTCTTGCTCTCAGCTCCACCTTTTATCTTGTCAATTATCGCTCTGGTCCTCCCAACCCAGGCAGGAGAGATCAGGCCTTCAGAAGAAGATTCCACATGGCTCCTATGAAGTAGGTATTTCACGAGGAGCTTGTGTGCCGTGCGGTTTTCTATTTTGTGATTTTTTTTTAAGAAAACAGTAATTACAATTTTTTTTCTTTTTGTTGTTGTTTCTCTCTCTCTTTTTCATTTTCCTTTTTCTTGTCTCTCCATTCTCCAATATCCATTTAATGTGTTTTTAGACAGATCTAAGAGCACTGTTGCTAAATATCCAAATACTAATAGGATTAAAATATTCCTCAATATCTACTGAATCTGCTACACCACCGATCATAACAGAATGGCAAAGAGATTCTAGATCACCTCTGTCTGCTTGCTCCTGAACATTCAGACTGAACTTCAAGAATTTGAAAGAAACACGCCATCCATCAGATGACAGAAAATCACCGCTGGATCACATGAAATATGGGAAAACAAGAAAATACCTCTCCTCCAAGGGAAAAGAGTAACTCTTCTTCATCCACAAGCAGTTCAGTGAAAATCATGGAAATGTCTGATAAGGAATTTAGAGCATTCATAATGTCGAAGCTAACAGAGAGGGAAGAGAAGAGAGAGAATGAACTGCTAAAGAGAAAGGAGAAAGAAGTTGACGAGTTCCA
>NW_006159608.1:4778579-4795365 GCF_000334495.1 Tupaia belangeri chinensis | reverse complement strand
AAAAAAAATATGTCTATTCAATGACTGCAGTAAGATATATAGCCCCAATTAGGTGCTACTTTATAGAATGGGTAAAGTTAGACTTGTGTTCATGGAAATGTGTATATCAGCTGTGTTTTCTATGAAAATATTTAGATTAGTTAAGGTCTTTAGTAATTCAATAAAATGTGGGGGGAAAACAGTACCAGAGACAGTGTGGGAGGAAAGTGAGAGATGACAGAGGGTAAGAGATAGGGAATCAAGGATGGGGAAAAAAAGGAAAACATACAGAAAACAAGAAATGGAAGATCATTTGCTGACAATAACATGTTGATGTGCTTGATTGAGACAATATACAGTGTACTTTGGATGGAAAATCTGATTTTGTATGCTGTAATGATGTACAGTGAATGAATGCAAATAAATAAAGTGAAATAAAAAAAAGTTCAGATGCAACATATTAAGAAAATTTAGTAAAAAATGTTAATTAATAAATTCCTCCTGTTTATACTTTTATTCATCTGCTTATATTGCCATATCAGAATAGCATAGACTTATGGCTAAACCACAAATTTCTTCACTTTTCCTTTTTAAATTCCTTTTTATTCATGAAAGAGAATAAGAGAGAGAGAACAGAGACAGGGAGAGAAAAGCACCCCCAATACTATGTCACAATCCTTCCCCCAGGCTCCCAGCCATCCAAGATCACATTAGATTGTTGGGAGAGTCATGACATATTTCTCTATGCAAAAATGCATCATGACTTTTCCCGATGACCCAATAGTTATTCAAGTCCAAGCCCAACATGTTCAAATCTACCCAGGTTTCGAACGCAGTCATTCCACATGGCTCCACAATCACCCAGCAGGGTACGACCACCAGTGCTATCATACTTGCATCAACAAATTTATTTTCTCACAGTACTGTTGCCTGGGAATCGTAGGCCAGTATCCAGGAGAGTCTGATATCTAGTGAGTGTATCCGGACTTGACGATGGCCACCCTCTCTGTGTCTTCAGTTAAGGGAGAGAGAGTCACCAGCGTCGTTTCTTCCTTTTTAATAAGGCCATCAGTCCTATCACATTGGGACCCCAACCACGTCCTTAATCTTCACCAGTTCCATACAGGTTTCATCTCCAGATGCAGCCACATTGTGGGGACTCAGTCCATAGTAATACTTTTTTTTTTTTTTTCAAGAAGACGTGTGCACTTGACAGGGAGAGACACAGAGAGAGAAAGCAAGAGAGAAAGAGAGAGAGGAAAGCAAGAAAGCACTCCCCTGGGACCAGCAGTTGGCATAATGGCTATGTCATTGGACTCCCAAGTAGTCAACTGTGGTTCGAGTCCCGGACCCAGTGGCTTAAACTCGCACCGGGCACATGTGCATGCATGCCCAAGATTCCAAGAGAAGAATGGAGGAGAAGGGATTGCAGCATGGAAATCCCCCTTAGGGGGTGATTTCTTGCTTTCTGTCTCTCTGTCTCTCTCTGTCTTTATGGTGAGCACATGTGCCCTCTAGCAAAAACCTCTCTCCAAAAAGAAAAAAAATGAAAGCACTCCCCATGAGGAATAGTCATATCACAATTCCTTTTCCTCCATTTCTTCCTCTTTGGGATTTTAGGCACTCACACATATGCACCCAACATGTATCTCAAGCCTCAGTGGCTGGGACTCCACCTGCATGGTCAGTCATATGGGATCCAGCTCATAGACCCCCCAGAGCAAGAGCTGGCCCCATAACAATAACTTCTAACAGCTAACTGTATGCTTTATCATTATCTATAATCTTGAAAACTCAGTTCAGACTCAAATTCTGGAGATCAGCCTTGAGCCCTGACTTCTGACCTCCCAGCTCTGGGTCCTGGTCACATTCATGAGGTTCCTATGAGTCCCTGGCTGTGCATCTCAGGGCAGTAGCTCACTGTGTCTCTTTGGTAGTAATCTAGTCTACAAGATATTTTGAGGTTCTGATGGCAGGGAAGGGGTCATGAGCATCTCGAACGTATTTGCTGAGTCACTTAGTAATAAAATATGCATTGAGTCCCACCAGTGCTGGCTTCAATCCTTAAGATACAATTGTCATCCAGCCTTTCATATCTTCAACTCTTCCAGGGCTTTCATTCTGGAGAAGAGGGACAGTGTACTTGACTACTTGTCTGAAATAGCTCAACTGACAGATGAGATAAACATTTTTGCTTGGTAAATTTAATGAAGTCATGAAACTGTGAAAAAGAATCATATTTACAATACTATTTAAGGAGGAATTATTTACACTATTAATAGAAGACCTATTTGATGTAAAATTGATTATGCCACAAACAGAAGACTTCTCAGGTTTCACACACTACCTATTCCTGCCATCTCTGGGGCCAGGTGGTGGAGGAATGTAATGTAATGCACTGCAGTACTAGACCCTTATGAGAGATCCCGGGTTCACATCCCAGGACACCCCAAATGGGATGGATGTAGTTACATGTGCCTGTGATCTAGATTGGCTGAGGTTGGGGGTAGACCACAGCAGGAAGACCCTATTGGGGGTTTCTCCCTGCTTCCTATGTCTTTCTGTTATAGGAAAAGAAATGGATAAACAAACAAAAAAATTACAGGCATAATTTTATGGAAAACAAAAAGCAATTGCCACTTTTTCTTAAAAAGAAAGCACCTACAGATATTCCTTAATTTATGTCCGCATTATGTTCCAATAAACCAATTATAAACTGAAAATATCAGAAGTCAAAACTGCATTTAATACATATAAGTAACCAAACATCACAGTTTAACCTAGCCTATCTTCATTGTGTTTAGAAGACTTCATCAGCCAGTATGTAGGCAGAATTATCTAACAAAATCATCTAACAAAGCCTATTTTATATTACAGTGTTGAATATCTAATGCATTTTATTGAATACTCAAAGTGGAAAACAGAACAGTTGTATGTGTACTTAAAATACAATAATCATTAAGTTGAACCATCATAACTTGGGACGCATTTGTAGTACTTAAAAAAAAATAGAAAACCTGCCTAGAATTTAAGTTCTGTCAGAGTCTTTCTGTGTTTAAAAATAAATAAGAAAATGAATAATAAATACTAAGTACCTATAAGTACCTATTGTGTGCAAAAAATTGTGCCGCAGGAGTTGCAAAGATAAGATCATTTAATATTCTGTTTTCAAGTAATTGGTTTCCTGGTTCAGTTTTTACTTCTAAAAATCATGACCCTGTGTATGCATGCTTCATAAGATGTGTTTGTAGCACATGTATACTGGTAAATTCTGACTATTTGATTTTTAAACTATATGTTTAGGCCAATTTTACTTTTCAACAATTCCTTCCAAAAAGAATTTTGATGTAAGAATAAGACAGCCTTATGAGACCAATAACAATCGATGTCATTTAATTTATCAAATAAGTGGTTAATCACAATACAGTGAGCAGAAGCACAGTATATTTGATTTCTTTATTGAAACCTATTAGTTCTGTTTACATGTAAAAAATAATGGGATTGCCAGATCTTTTAAAGGTTTTTTTGTTTGTTTTCCTCTCTGTCATGAAAGAGGGACTGAAACAGTAAAAAAAAAAAAAAGAAAGAAAGAAAGAAAGAAACAATCACCCTTAATAGGCTCTCATGCCAGGATCCTTCCTCCAGACTTGTCAGCCAGCCAGGATCATGAGTGTGTGCACACATGCCCGGCATGCACAAGTCTGCCTTGGAACTGAACCTGGATCCTCCCTATGGCCTCCATCTAGCTGAGCTTCTAGATTATATGTGTGTGTGTGTGTGTGTGTATGCGTGTGTGTGTATGCGTGTGTGTGTGTGTGCATGTGTGTGTGCATGTGTGTGTGTGTGTGTACACTGGTATTTTAAGATTTGCCTCTGCCTCTACAAAGTCTCTATAACAAACAATTTTAAATAATCATTAAGTTGAACCATCATAACTTGGGACGCATTTGTAGTACTTAAAAAAAAATAGAAAACCTGCCTAGAATTTAAGTTCTGTCAGAGTCTTTCTGTGTTTAAAAATAAATAAGAAAATGAATAATAAATACTAAGTACCTATAAGTACCTATTGTGTGCAAAAAATTGTGCCGCAGGAGTTGCAAAGATAAGTTCATTTAATATTCTGTTTTCAAGTAATTGGTTTCCTGGTTCAGTTTTTACTTCTAAAAATCATGACCCTGTGTATGCATGCTTCATAAGATGTGTTTGTAGCACATGTATACTGGTAAATTCTGACTATTTGATTTTTAAACTATATGTTTAGGCCAATTTTACTTTTCAACAATTCCTTCCAAAAAGAATTTTGATGTAAGAATAAGACAGCCTTATGAGACCAATAACAATCGATGTCATTTAATTTATCAAATAAGTGGTTAATCACAATACAGTGAGCAGAAGCACAGTATATTTGATTTCTTTATTGAAACCTATTAGTTCTGTTTACATGTAAAAAATAATGGGATTGCCAGATCTTTTAAAGGTGTTTTTGTTTGTTTTCCTCTCTGTCATGAGAGAGGGACTGAAACAGTAAAAAAAAAAGAAAGAAAAAAAGAAACAATCACCCTTAATAGGCTCTCATGCCAGGATCCTTCCTCCAGACTTGTCAGCCAGCCAGGATCATGAGTGTGTGCACACATGCCCGGCATGCACAAGTCTGCCTTGGAACTGAACCTGGATCCTCCCTATGGCCTCCATCTAGCTGAGCTTCTAGATTATATGTGTGTGTGTGTGTGTGTGTATGCGTGTGTGTGTATGCGTGTGTGTGTGTGTGCATGTGTGTGTGCATGTGTGTGTGTGTGTGTACACTGGTATTTTAAGATTTGCCTCTGCCTCTACAAAGTCTCTATAACAAACAATTTTATACACATACCTATAATTTGCCCAGCATCAACAGACTTTTTTTTAAAAGAGGTTTTTTTTCTATAGAGCATGTGAGCTCACCAGAGAGACAGAGACAGAAAGTAAGAAGTCACCCCACAGGGTGATGACCATGCCGCAATCCTCTCTCCTCCATTCCCCTCTTGGGATTTTGGGCACATACACAAATGCGCCAAGAGTTTTAAGCCACTAAGTCTGAGACTTGAACCATAGTCAACTATGTGGGAAGTTCAGTGATATATCCATTATGTCATCTGCTGGTCTCTGACAATACTTCTTTAAAATTTTATTTATTATTTTTTAAATTTCAATTTATTTTATACATTCGATTAGTGTATGTCATTTAGCTTGTAAAGTGAATTTACCCAACATGAACACACTTCACAGTTCAGTCCAGGATATCATACATATTACCATCAACGGACAATAACCCATATCTGCATCCCTCAAATGTCCCGCCTCTCCATTCTTCTCTTTAATTTCCCTCCTCATACTCTCCCCTTTTTCACACACTCTTCTTGCACTGTCTTCAGTATCCCTAACCATTTTCCATGCTTCTATATACTTTAGTCTTTCAGTTTCTAGGAAATACAAAGATGACTAAAGGTTATTCAAGATGGAAAGAACACTATGAATAGATTGTCAATGCCCTTATTAGTCTCTTCACCTTCTGGGATACCGATTATCTGGATGTTTGGATGTTTAATGGTATCTAGTATTTCTTATATATTCTCATTTTTTGGGCTATTTTCTCAATCTTCGTGGTGGATTTTACTAGGCCAGTGATCCTGTCTTCTACATCTGAGATTCAATTTTCTGTATGATCTAGTCTTGCTTAATACTTTCAAAGGAGGTTTTGACTTCCTGTATTATAGCCTTCATTTCCAACAGTTCCATTTGATTCTTTTTTATGGTTTCTATTTCTTTTAAGTCATGGGAGGACCTCCTCATCTCCTGGAGCTCATCTCTTTTCTCTTACATCTTCTTGAGTTTGTTGTTTCTTTTCTCTTGCATCTATTTTGTTTTGTCACTATGAATATTCAGAATTTTTTATCTGACATGTCTATGAATACTATCTGTGAATGTTAAGGAATTGTTCTTTTTCCTTGGGGGAGAGATACTTTTTTGGTTTTTCATTTTTCTCTCTCCCTTTTTTTTTTTTTTTTTAGAGAGGGTTTTGCTATAGGGTGCATGTGCTTGCCAGAAAGACAGAGAGAGACAGAGAGACAGAAAGTGAGAAATCACCCCCTAGGGGGGATGGCCACACCGCAATCCCTTCTCTTCCATTCTCTTCTCGGGATCTTGGGCATGCATGCACACACGCCCAGTGTGAGTTTAAGCCGCCGAGTCCAGGACTCGAACTACAGTAGACTACATGGGAGTCCAGCAACATAGCCATTACACTAAGTGTTGGTCCCAGTTTCAAATATTTCTTGTGCCTCTGTGGTAGTTTCTGGTCATCTGATAGATTTCATGTTCTGTCCTGATTTCTTGGAGTTAGTTCTGAGCGTTCTGGTCATCTGATAGATTTCATGTTCTGTCTTGATTTCTTGGAGTTAGTTCTGAGCATTCAGAGGTGTGCAGGAAGAGGCGATCCACGATATCTCCACAGTTCTGTTTCCCTGAGGCTTACTCAGCAACCTGCACTTCTGCTATTAGAACTGGATATCCCAAAGGCCTCCCCATTCTCTAGAAAACAGGTGCACCTAGGAATTAGCTGCAGGGCTTCAGCTGAGGAGGACAGAAGGGGGCGAACGGCCCAGTGTGTGCTACATGCTTTAGCAAACTATGAAGTCTGAAACTGTCAGGAGATAGCGTAGGTCTTAGGATGGGTTCTGGCTAGTCTTGTCTAAAGCGGATATTTGGCTTAGACTAAGTAAATATTCTATGATGTTTATATATTGTAAAATATGAATTTTTTTGAGGACATAAACCTGAACTTTAAAATCTCACTTTGTATTTGTTGATAAATAAATCAACACTACAGTTAATTATTTCTGGCTCACCTGCCCCCCAAAAAACTAGTTCCAAGAATGGCTTTCGCAGTCACGATCTAGTTTTACAAATCCCTGCTCTTATTATGTCTTTTATGAGATAAGAGAGCACAGTTTGAAGTCAGACTCCTTAACCTTCAACCAGAGTGCATACCAATGTACCACCTGTTCTCTTTAGTTGTGGTTATAGTTTAAAACTAAGAACTTGGGACCTGTAGATGGCATAATGGTTATGTCATTGGACTCCCACGTAGTCAACCATTGTTCGAGTCCTGGACCTGGTGGCTTAAACTCACATCCATGCACTTGTGTGCATGCCCAAGATCCTGAGGGAGAATGGAGAAGAAGGGATTGCAGCGTGGCCATCCTCCCAGAGGGTGATTTCTTGCTTTTTGCCTCTCTGTCTCTGTCTTTCCAGGGAACATACACACCCATAGCAAAAATCTCTCTTAAAAAAACAAAACCTAAGAACTATCCCCTTCATTTTGAAGTCCATAAGAGATTTCACCTCTGTTTCAAATGTTTATTCCTCTTTGATTCTCACAACAGCCTTGTGGGTTAGACCAAACAGAATTATATGGCATTGTACAGATGAAGATGAAGGTCTGAGTGGCCCAACGTCTGCTGCAGAGGGCTTACAGAATGTATTTTGAGAATCCCAATTTTCACACCCTTTACTCTTGACAATATCAATCTTTTATTCTCTCCTACTACACAGCTTCATGCTGAAGCTTGCTTTTATTCCTTCTGAGGAAGGACCTCCCGGCTATCACTTAATTATAAATCCGACATGTGACTCTATTTCAAAAGTCTGACAAACTGGCCAACATTAACTTAGAAACCTGCAATGAGAGAGAGAGAGAGAGAGAGAGAGAGAGAAAAGAAACCTACTAAAAGGAGGAAATAAAAAAATTAAAGTGAAAAATGACTTTTATCGACTCCCCCCAGAAAAATGCTTCTGTTATTATGAAAGAGGAGTGGAGGTCTGCTGTTGGTGCAGAAGATGTGGGAAGGATTCTTCAGAAATTGGTGAGAGAAAAGTACTAGAATTGCCAGGGCAGATGGTTACATGTATCCGTAAGTTATTAGGAAGAAAATCTTTCACTTTATTAAATGGTCATGTCACTGAAATGTCTTTATAAGATATGTATATTTTGATTTTTTTAAATTTTTCCCTTTGAAAAATTGTCAGAAAATGATATCAAATTATTTTAAAAAAGAAGTAATAATCCCATATACTAGAATTGCCAGGGCAGATGGTTACATGTATCCATAAGTTATTAGGAAGAAAATCTTTCACTTTATTAAATGGTCATGTCACTGAAATGTCTTTATAAGATATGTATATTTTGATTTTTTTAATTTTTCCCTTTGAAAAAGTATCAGAAAATGATATCAAATTATTTTTAAAAAGAAGCAATCCCATATTCTCATTATCTAAAAAGTGTTATTTTCATGTTCATATTTCTTTGATTCTTTATGACAGAAATGCACATCATTTAATGTAACAGTCATTCATTATGATTATAATACATCATTTAATATAGCATGGTATATACAAATAGAAAATATGCATGTGTGCTCCATGAAGTTCAGTTTAATAATGAAATAAATTATTTATTCAGACTCAGAGTTACCTACTTTACAACAGACCCAATATTTTATCTTAGTGGGGAAAATTGAAGCTCCTTTTATGTGGGGATAAAGGAAGCACCAACTGGTCTTCTGTTAGCGGGATGTTAGGTGATTTCATACTACGGAACGTGTGTATACTACCCCCTCGAGTTGCTTTAAATCGTGTCCGAAATGATACGTGATACTGATAATTATTCTCCTTACAGAAATACTTCTCACGAGAAAAGGGAGGCTAAACAGTCACTTCTTTAAGGCCAAAGAATTTGATTAGGGGAAGCCCAAGACTGTCTTTGGAGAATATGGTAGAAAATAATTTCTACCAAACAAAACAGAGCTCCCCCCCCTACACCCCGAAAGCACACACATAAGACTCCTCATTGTCTGCTGTCTGACTCGCGCGTGATTTTCGAGCTCTGTGCAGGTCTAACCGTAAAGAGCAGGCTCCGCACCTCACTCCACTGCCCCGACCCCACCCACAGTCCCAGGCCTTCCCTGAATTGTTCTGAGTCTGTGCAGTGCCTGCAGCTTTCTGATGGAGATGGCGGCAGTGCCATGCTTTCAGTGACTCCGAACCCCTGTGAGCTCTCTGACCCTCTAGCTCTCTTGAATGTAGTTGTAGTCGGGAGCTCCAGCACTTACTCCTGTGGGGTTACCCGGCCTTAGGGTCCAGGGCCCTGGTTCTAGGAAGCTGCCGGCAAAAGTTATGGCTGTAAAACTGAGGCAGCATTGGTCCCAAGGGATCACAAGACACTGCAGAATTTCCAGTAATCTCCTCAAAATACACAGGAACATAAGACCTAAAACGTTAAATGAAATGGCAAATCTCATACACTAGGTAACTGGGAGTTTAACTTAAGAATTATCATGTGCCTGGGTCTAAAGAGAAGTTAAAGATAATTAAATAAATACCGTGTTGTAAACCTCGCATGTACACATAAAATCAGTTTTCTTTTATTTTATTTTTAAGGTTTTTTTATAGGTGGCATGCACTTGCTGGCGAGAGACAGAGACAGAGAGAGGGGAAATGAGAACTCACCTCCAAGGTCAGCTACACTGCATTCCCTTTTGTCCACTGTCCTCTTGGAATTTTTGCTGTTCATGCGCATGATTTTGCTCTGTAAGTAATACTGCTGTAAAACTCTCTAAGCATACACTTTCCACCACACCTGTCTATAAATCTGTGTATCTATGTGATTATATACATTTGGACACTGACTCTTACAATTTTCCTAATACAACACATTTTAATTTGGTGTCTTTCATGCACATGATTTCCAAGTCTCCAGGTCTGTGATGTGAACCCTCGTCGATTTCCAAGTCTCCAGGTCTGTGATGTGAACCATCGTCGACTATGTGGAAACTCAGCACCTTGACCCCCATACCACCTACTGGACTCAATAAATTGATTTTTCTAGAAATACACAGAGCAACATTAAAAAGTTAAGTACCAAAGAACTAAACAAACAATACTTCGCAAAAGCACTGATAAATAAAATCCAAAGGCAAAACCCAGCAAATAAAGTGTGCGATAGTTGTATTAAAGTTATTCTAAATAAAGAAGTAGTCTCTAGATCAGATTTGTTTTGTATTATTTTTTATTTAATTTTATTTTGATATAGGGCACGTGTGCTAATTGGAGGGAGAAAGAGAGAGAAAAAAGTGAGAAGCCACGTCCGGAGATTGAGCATGCCAGTTTCTTCTCATTCTCTCTCCTCTCCGGGCTTCTAGAACGCATGCACAGGCACCCTGTCTTCTTGGGTTTTGTTTTGGTTACTTTTTTAGAAGGAGATCTTTGCTATAGGACACATGAACTTGCCAGAAACTCAGCAAGAGAAAAAGTGAGAGCCCACTGTCCCCAGGGGAAGGGCCACATTACAGTCCTTTCTCTGTTCTCCTCTTGGGATTTTGGGCACACAATGCACACCCACTAGGCATGAGTGTCAAGCCACAAGGTTCAGGACTTGAACGGCAATCTACCATGTGAGATTCTAGTGCCTTCACCACTACACCACCCACTGGCCCCCACCCCACATGTTTTTCAAGCCACTGGGTCTGGGACTTGAATAAAACAGTCGGCCATGTGGGATCCAGTTGCCTCAACCTCCATGCCACCTGCTGGCCCCTACATCCATTTTTGTTGTTTATAAAAGGGCAAGTAAACAGCAAATATAAATAATCAGAGATACTTTAAAGATGCCAAATTAAAATAAGTGTTGTATTAGGAAAATTGTAAGTCATTGCCCAAAAGTGTGTAATAACAGATACGCAGATATACAGAGAGGTGCAGTGGGAAGTACACTTAGAGAGTGTTACAGCAGTATTACTTCCAGGGCAGACAGCTGAAAATAATCGAAATGTTGAAAAATGTGACAAATAAATTAGAATACTGCCACACTTTAGAGTATGCAACCTTGAAAAATGGTCTTTACCAAGACTTGCCAAAGTCATGTGATAACGCTTGCTATATGATGCTGGGTGATAGACACTGGATATGGCTGTGAAAAGCCTTAGGGGATGTTGCAAAATATATTTTGAACAGATATTTTTACAGCATAAATTCTTAAACTTGAGTGAAGCTAGGAGGGTTATGTAAATGTAGATTCCTGCACTATAGGCCTGAATTCTCTGATTCAATGGATTTGAAGAGGGGCCCGGCGAGAATCTACATTTTGAACTATCATTCCTGGTGCTTTAGATGCAGTTGATCTGTAGACTACAGTGGGGAAACACCAATTGTGTTAGTATGAGGGAGTGAAATGCATACAAAATGTGTAAAAGTAGGCAGAAATATATCACTTAATAATATCTGATGTGTATACATAAAGTCTATGCAGAATATGCCCGTGCATATTACATATGGTACACAAAAGAACTTCAGCATTATGTCAGAGGGCCAGCAGGTGGCGTGGTGGTTAGGGTACTGGATCGCACAGAGCTGATTCCATGATTGGAGTCCTGGACCCATCAGCTTGAAAAACATGTTGTGTGTGTGTGTGTGTGCCCACAATACCCGGGGAGAATGAAGAAGGGGTTGTAGCAAGACTGACTCCCCCAGGGGGTATTGCCCTTTCCTTCTCTCTGACATCTCTGGCAAGCCCACATGCCTTATGGCAAAAGTTGGAATGAACAAAAATTACATGGGAAACTAAATTAAAGCACAAGTTTATTTTGGTAGGAAAAAATGTGAAGTCCAGGCAATTTTTTTCCTAATATGCTTTTTCTATGAACATGTTGAAGACTCCCTCATGTATAGTGTGTGTGTGTATATATATATATATATATATATATAATGTTTCTGATTATACTTGTTTTTATTATTAGTTATATTTTTATGATCTACTTTCTTTTTTTTAATTTTGAAAGGATTTGTAGGACACTGTAGTCACTAAAGATAATCCTTCCTACCTTCATTTCATTTCTTCCTCCAGCTTTTTCTGTAAGTGGGAAAGAAAATTCTTTTTTGCTTACTTGAATCTGTGCCCTCAGTGGAAACCAAATGCAATCTGAGTGGCAGATTCTGGTGCTGCCCTCTTTGTATTAAATTGATAGGAAAACGAAATAGGCTTGACATTTGTAAAGTGGCCTGAAAATTCCATTCTGCAGAAATCAAGGCTCTGACTCTGCAGAATGTGAGTAGAGAGTATAAAGTTAAGGGCCCCTGAGGACAGGGGATGATTGCATTTTGGCTCCGTGGGAAATCTGCTGCACAGCTCCATCAGTGCTGGACACAGAGAGACGAGGACCCTGCCATGGGAAAGCCGTGGGAAGGTTTGCAGAGAAGCGTAACCTTGTACAGAAACAGAAGGTGCCTGCTGGCCCTGATGCCGTCGAGGAAGAAAGGGGTCAACATGATTTAAGAGAGGAGCAAGGCAACTCAGGACGCACTCAGAGACCGCGTTTCAATGAATTTCTTCTGTTCCACAGACCAGCCAAGCTGTCACCAGGCCAGAGTGGGAAAACGGAAAGGATCTTAGAGCCTCAAAATCTAACAAATTCTTTGCCCTGCTATTCACCAGTTGTCTAAACTTGAGCAGTTAACTGTCTTTATTTTCTCCTCTGTTGAATGGTTGACAGAAAACTGCAGCCTCATAAGTATGAAATTACCTAGTATTTGGCCCAAATCTGTCCTTAACAAAAGCTTTTTTAAAAAATTCTATTCTTTTTCTTTTCTTTTTTTGAGACATTTTTGCTATAGGGTGCGTGCACTTGCCGGAGAGAGACAGAGAGACAGAAAGCGAGAAATCACCCCCAGGGGGGATGGCCACGCCGCAATCCCTTCTCCTCCATTCTCCTCTCGGGATCTTGGGCACACACATGTCTATTCTTTAGTCTTGTCAAACACAGAGGACCCTCATTTCCTCTTTCATGTCTTTCATGTGTTTCCATTGTCCATTGTTCAAAGCCTGGATACTGCTGATTTCCTATCACGAACCAAGTCCTCTGCGGTTCATTGTAAGGTCAAAACTTATACACACACACACACACACACACACACACACACGTGCACACTCCCATGAATAATATGGTCTTTGTTCTCAAGGAGGTTACAGCTATAAGTCATGTGTTGCTTAATAGTCAGGAAATGTCTGAGAATGCACCGTTAGGCAATTTTCATGTTTGTGTGACTATCACAGAGTGCATTTACAGAAACCGAGGTGGCATGACCTACTACACACCCAGACAATCTGGTATAGCCAGCTCCACTGTCACGTGCTCAGTCATTAGCCAATGATGTTCATGCCGTCTGTTCTCTGGTTACAGTGACTTTGGCCCAAGTGTCTTTTGATATTCCCGGAGTTCTCTAATACCTAACAAGCAAATGTAAGTTAGTACAATCCAGAATCTTCTCACCCTTTTCTAGGATCCTGTCCAGTTCCCCAGCTATATATCAGTACTACTCTTTATTTTATTTAATTTTTTGAGAGGTTTTTGCTATAGGGTGCGTGCGCTCACCAGACAGAGAGAGACATAGAGACAGAAAGCGAGAAATCACCCCCCAGGGAGGATGGTCATGCCGCAATCCGTTCTCCTCCATTCTCCTCTCGGGATCCTGGGCATGCACGCACATGCGCCCGGCGTGAGTTTTAAGCCACCAGGTCCGGGACTCGAACCGTGGTCAACTACGTGGGAGTCCAGCGACATAGCCATTACGCTAACTGCTGGTTCCCTATATCAGTACTACTCTTGAAGGCAAACGAAGCAATGGCAGGAAGCAGGCAGACAGATTTTAATTCCATGTTATCTATTACATGCTGTGTGACTTTGGACAAATTCATCAGCCTCTCTGAGTATTAATGGTGGTTATAAATTTGTGGGAAATCGTCCCGTGCCTGACACTAAGTTGGCACTTCATAGATGCTACTTGTTTCCCTCACACTCCTCTACTTCCAAGTCCATTATATAGCTGTGCTGAAATCTTCCAGTGATATGGAGACTGTTGTCAGAAAAAGCAACACGTTTTTATAATCAGAACTCCTTCCCAAGAGCACTAATTACTAAAACAATAATGTTTTGGACCAGTAGATGGAGCAAAGATTACATCACTGGACTCCCACGTAGTCAAGCACCATTCGAGTCCTGGACCTGGTGGCTTGAAACTCACACCAGGAGCATGTGTGTGCATGTCCAAGATGCCAAAAGGAGAATGGTGGAAAAGGGACTGTGGTGTGGTCACCCCCACTGGGAGGTGATTTTTCGCTTTCTGTTTCTGTCTCTCTGTTTCTCCAGTGAGCATACGAACTCTATGGCAAAAATCTCGCTCTCTAAAAAAAGAAAACAATGATTAAAAAAATAATAATAACAATAGTATTTTCTTGTATACAGCAGAACTAGATTCAATTTGCCAGCTTATCATTGGTTCTCAGACTGTCTTCTGTATATATTAATGTGTCCTGAGCTGTCATTAAGTGTCTGTTTAGGTCTGTGATAAAATTGTCATTATTCATTAGAAGAATGGGCAATTAGGGCAATTTAAATAATTTTTTATAAATCAAAATGTGTTAAAATTAAGAAACTTTTATTTTAGAGATGCATGATTTCTATCGTTTTATATTAAGTTAACCCTTTAAGCTGTATTATAATACCAGGCATACATACACGCACGCACATACACATGCATATGTATGTAAATCACTTGGAAAAATTAATTCTTGCAACACTTTCGTCAGTTTTCCATTTTTGTCTCACATCAATGATTCACAAATTCCAAAATCCAGAAGCCACTGAGGTAAGCAGCTTTAGGATATCTCATTTCCTGTACCAGAATTTCAAATTTAGTTTTGGGGGGAAAATGTCATTAAGCCCTTTCCTCTGAGTCTTTTCTCGGAGGTAGGAGGTAGTCAAACCCAGATTTCCAACAGCAACTTTGGTTGGATGGTTTCAAGGTCTGCAATGTGACCCCTATCTTTCCCAATAGGTCTTAACCTCCCTACCTTTGCGTCCTGGATGATGTCTCTTTGCTAGACTGTGATTTCAAGGATTCTTTTTCAGAAGGCTCTGTTTTCTTTCCTCTTGTCTCTTCCTTATGCTATCAGTGGATGACTGGCCCATATATGCTCCCTTCTACTCAACCTTGACTGAAGTGTCACTCACCCTGTAATAATAACAGAAACAACATTTTTCACATTAGAACTAGTGACCAAAAAAAATCTCACTTTCTCCTCACACTTTGCTTCTACTACTTGCTTAACTTAAATGATCTGTCCTGAAATACCCTTGTGGATGGATGTCTGGTATAGTAGGCGCTGTAAACATTTTCTGTGAAAGATCAGAGGTTAAGCATCATTGGTGTTGCAGGCTTAGGTTCTCTGTCCCAATTTCTCATCTCTGTCCTCACTGCAGGGAAGCAGCCAGGATTTGTAAATGGTTGGACGTAACTGTGTGAACTTTATTTTCAAAAAGGAACAGCAGTAGCTGGATTTTTCCTGGGGGTTTATTCACACTTCTGCTGTGAATTCGTGATCTACCACCCAGTTCTCCTACTCCTCCCTATAGGAGGATAGGCAGGTCATACACAGGGAAGTCTTCCCTTTTTCCAAGCACCCCTTTCCACAGCACCCTTTTCCACTCTTTTTATCTCTCTCTTTCTCTCTTATTCTACACTGCTCTGAGTTGGGTAAGGATACTTTCATGGTTGAGACCTATGGTTGTCCAATTCTACCCATAACTAGGTGGGGTTGTTTAATTCTTGCATATATATTTTTGGGATGTTTGTTACTCCATTATAATCCAGACTATGCTGACTGATGCACACGATAAAATACAAGGGACTCCTTTGCATATTCTCACATCTAAGTGTGTCCTCAAATTCAGCATTTTATTAATAAACAATCTGGTATTTGGAAATCCATTAGTCTTGACTCTTATGGCATCTCAATCGGTCCCAAGCCTAGGTGAATGCTATGTTTTGCCTGCAAAGGCAGGATGAGCCCCAACTGAAAGTCTGATTCAAATCTTAAGACCAATGACATCATATACACATGTGAAAAGTTTATTGCTGAGATGAGCCAGCCAGACCTCTCAAGTGTCCAAATGGTTTTAAAAGAACTAGGAAAGGGGGACCAGCAGTTAGCGTAATGGCTATGTCGCTGGACTCCCACGTAATCAACCGAGGTTCGAGTCCCGTCCCTGGTGGCTTAAACTCATGCCAGGTGCGTGTGCGTGTGTGCCCAAGATCCCGAGAGGAGAATGGAGGAGAAGGGATTGTGGTGTGGCCATCCCCCCTGGGGGGTGATTTCCTGCTGTCTGTCTCTGTCTCTCTCTGTCTGGCGAGCACATGCGCCCTATAGCAAAAACCTCTCCAAAAAAAAAAAGAAGAAGAACTAGGAAAGGAGACTTGCTCGGTGTTTTATTGTGATTAGAGGGTGGGACCAGGGTAAGGGTCCTACACATGGTAGCTAGAAGTAAGCATGATTTAACTCCCTAATGGATACCAAAGGAGGGAGAATCCAGACATTCTTATAGCTTGTCCACATGTGGGGCATTAGCAGAAAGGGGAAGGGGGACGGAGTGAGTTATAAACTTTGTTATCAAAAAGTGCAACTCTTTATTATACTTGAGACTTTTAATTACAACCTTTTCCCTAGCCAGTTAGAATTAAAGACACATATGTAAGCATTTTTTTCTCAATTCATCTATGAACTCCTAGATAATAAAATTCTTATCATTTAATCTATAGATACAGTTCAGTACAATACCTTAAACATAGTAGATATGCTTATGTGCAAATATAATTGAATTAATTTCTTTATCTCAATAATGAAGTCTAATTATCTAACACATTTGGAGATAAATACCCATGTAGA
>NW_006159608.1:4777202-4778559 GCF_000334495.1 Tupaia belangeri chinensis | reverse complement strand
GTGTTGTTGTTTTTATTGGATTAGTATGATATTGAGACTCCTGTGGACCTCTCTAGTGGTAATAATCCAAAATGTATACACGTTTTATTGGATTTCTCTGTGATAAAGTCAAAGTTTTCTTCCAAATCAGAATGAAAGAAGCTAGCGAAAAGCACAACTATGTAACCCAAGATATCACATTCCATGAAGCATCTGAAAGAAGACCCAGAATTATACACAAATCAGAAACAATGTTTGTGAAGAAAGAAAATCTCCCTTGGGCCAGCCCATGGTACAGTGGCTAAGTGCTATGTTTGGAGAACTTGATGCCAAGTTGCCAGCTGCGGTTCAAATCTTAGCCCTAGTAGTTTGAAAAACATACCAGGTGTGAGGCCAGCAGGTGATGTGGTAGTTAAGGCCCTGGACTCCCACATGGCCAACCACGGTTGAAGTTCTGGACCTGGAGGCTTGCTTTCTCACTTTCTGTCTCTCTATTGCTCTCTCTCTATCTCTCTCTCTCCCTCTTCCTCTCTCTAGTCAAATTAAAAATAATAAGAAATAAAATTAATTAAATAATAATAATAAAACCTGTCAGGTGAATTGCATGTGTCCCAAATCCTAACAGGGTAGAGAAATACAGAATAGAGGATTTGACATGACATACCCCATTGAGAAATTCTCTCCCTCACTCTCTCTCTCTCTCAGGAGTGCACATATCCTGTGTGAATTTAAAGAAAAAAAAAAAAAAAAAAAAACAGAGAAAGTCTACCTCAATATAATATCATAGAATAATCTTTAGGAAAGCACTCAAATCGTGCCTTATGCCTTTTCCCACAATGATATGCCTTTACCAAGGTCAAAAAAAAAATCTATAAACTATGAGCTCTGGTGTTTAGGAATGAACGCGAGGACCGTTGAGGTTCTTCAAGTACACGGTAAAGCATGAAAACTATGATCTGCAAACATCTTGTTCCAAGTCCACTTGTTGTGCAATCTTGATTATTCCTTTCTATGTGCATGAATGATAGAATGATTTTTCTTTGATGTTCCATGCATTTGTTGAAGGCCAATGTCTGTTTATAGTTCAGTAAAGTTTGTAAAAAAGATGGAACGCCTTCTCTTCTTACTGAAATGGTGAAGAAATTATGACAAGAGACTCACATGGTGGGGTTGTAAGGAAGATTTTTGTGCACTATCTCCCTCCTTTACTGGTTACGAATGCCATTTCTGAGTCCTAGGACCTAGTAATAATTTCTATCTTTACACAACTGCTCAATTGGACCAAAATCTGGGAAAAGTTGGAAGCACTATTTCTTGGGAGCCACCTGGGTCTTAACAGTGTTATATAACAATGCTACTAAGCTTTGGGGACACTGGA
>NW_006159608.1:4758652-4776694 GCF_000334495.1 Tupaia belangeri chinensis | reverse complement strand
CTGAACTTGCTTGTGTCTCACTAGATTCTGTTTTCAAGACTATACTTCTCAATACAGTTATTTGACATCTCCTCCACCCAGTTCTGCTGCAAGGCCATCGCACTCTGCCATGGATAGATTCGAGGCATATCTGTTGGGTCAACTCAGTATCCATGCCCCAACTCATCGCACTCCACAGTTGAGTTCATGTTAATGTAATGGTGCCCTAGGTTGTACAAATTCTTGTCCTCTCCTACAGTCTTACAGGGAAACGCTGTGACTATTACCTATGATTGGTTTGATAACATTATGCAATTATTGACCATCAGGTGGCCTGATGGTTAAGCCACTGGACACTCCCACATGGCTGACCATGGTTTGAGTCCTGGACCTGGTGCCTTGCTTTCTCACTTTCCCTTTCTTTTCTCTGGTTCTCTCTCTCTCTAGTTGAATTAAAATAAATGAATGAATAAATAAAATTAAATAATCTTAAAAAAAAAGACACTGTCTAGGCTCTATATTAATAGGAGCCAGCAGGTGGTGTGGTGGTTAAGGGCACTGGACTCCCACATGGCCGACTGTGTTTTGAGTTCCAAACCTGCCAGCTTGCTTTCTCATTTTTTTCTCTCTCTCTCTCTTTCTCTTTTTCACTCTGTCCCTCTCTAGTCAAATAAATAAGTAAAGTTAAATAAAATAATTATTTAAAAAAAGATTATGCAATTCTGGACTTCAGTATCTGCAAGTATAAAGTAGCCTAACTGCATAGAAAATATAAGCTATGTCTTCAGCTTAGTCTTTGCAAGCAATAAAGGTACTATATTCCTCCCCAATCCTTTTCCTTATTTCCTCACTTGGTTTGTTACATAGGTAAAGAAGATGAGTGCCCTTTGATTGTAGCCCATCAATACAAACAATATAGCAGCAGCCTTCTTAGGTATTAGTTCTATATCTCCAAATTATAATTTACAATTTGTTCCCCCCTTTTATACTGTAGCAGTACTGCTATTCAGTAATCTCACTCTTAAAAAAATCTTCACTAATTTAATAGAAAACATAATACACATTGTGCTTACACATCCACATTTCTTGCCAGTTCTCTATCATGATTTGAATTCCAGGGAGATTCTCTGTCAGTACAGGAAAAGCTGTGGACCAGCCTGTGGTGGGCCAGCCTGTGGTGGACCAGCCTGTGGTGGGCCAACCTGTGGTGGACCAGCCTGTGGTGGACCAGCCTGTGGTGCAGGGGCTGAGGTAGCCAGATCCCACACAGCCTCCTGCACGGGTTGAGTCCAGGACCTGGCAGCTTGTAAAGCAGGTTAGGTATGTACACACGCATGTGCCTCATCTCCACAGGAGGAGACAGAGAAGGGGCTGCTAATGGCCACGCCCCAGCTGGGTGCTTTCTTTTCTTCTGTTCTTTCTGTCTCTGTTCAGTGAGAGCACGTGCCCTCTGGCAAAACAAATATATAATTGTAATATAATATATAATAACATATAATTTGTATAATAGAAACTCGATATCTTTATTTATCAAAGAATACATATTACTATTTATAGATTTTATTTATTTATTTATTTATTTATTTTTTGCCATAGGGCCTATGTGCTTACGAAAGAGAAACAGAGAGAGGGAAAGTGAGAAATCACCCTCCTAGGGAGGATGGCCACATCACAATCCCTTCTCCTCCATTCTCCTCTCAGGGCTTTTGGGCATACATGCACATTCACATGACCTGATTTTCAAGCTGTAGGCTCTGGAACTTGAACTATGGCCGGCCATGTGGGAATCCAGTGCCTTCATCACCACATCACCTGCTGCCCCCCATTTTATGTTTCAAACAAAGTTTCCTCAAATTATAAACTGTACTATCTAAAACTCATACATATTTTTGTATTACCTGCACTTAGATTTCTTCCTTCCAGTGGACATACTTTGTAAATAATTCACAAATCATATTTATGATCATCTGCTAATTAATATTTCAGTAACTGAAGAGTAAGATATATTGCCTGCAAGTGGTTTATTGGTAATGGATTATCACAGGAAAATTGGGACATGTAAAATAAATGCAGAAATCTTCTCAAACAAAAGGAAAATCAGGGAAGCATGAATGTAAGATCATACCTTTGGAATTCTCCAATCTAAAGAGTTAAGAACCATAAGAAAAAATAACTTACAGGCAAATCACACTTAATTGCTAAGCCCCATATCTGTGTTCATATATGATATCTCTTAAATACACTATGTTGAACATTTATTCAGGACATGTAAAACTAATTCTCATAATTTGAGAATTATAAGAAATTTCCCAGGGTCAGCACTTGGCATGGTGGTAAGGCACTGGACTCCCACATGGCCAACCATGGTTTGAGTCCCGAACCTGGCAGCTTGCTTTCTCCATTTGTCCCTCTCTCTCGTGAGCACAAACGCCCTATTAAAAAATTTTTTTTAATAATAATAAATTAAATTAAATGAATTTTTTTTTTATAAAAAGAAAATTCCCCAATTTTAGTAAGACATGGAAATTGCCACTAATAACCACAGAATTAAATTTAAGAGTTTATGGTTTAAAAACTGTACTCACGGGCCAGCAGGTGGCATGGCGGTTAAGATGCTGGCATTCCCACATGGCCTACCACAGTTTGAGTCCCAGACCTGGCAGCTTGCTTTCTCATTTTCCCTCTCTCTCTCTGTTTTTCTCTAGCAAAAACTCATGTGAAATAATAATAATAAATAAATAAAATAATTCTTTAAAAAAAAAAACTGCTCACAAAAAGCACAGCCACTGAACATTAGAGGCTGTTAACTTTTACCCTCTCACTTGGGCTTTCACCTCACTGTTTTGTTAACTGATCCCAAGATAATCTGAGTGAATTCTACAGCCCATATATAAATCATTACTAAGCCATTTACAATTTCCGATTAGTAGATTTCACAGCCAATGATAAAGTGAAGTGTGGATATCAAAGAAACATATCTTAGTCTGTGACAGTCAGTAATTGATCGTCTATAAAATGGTTTCAATTACGTATTCCTTTTCCTGTATTCACACCATATCACAAAGGGGAACCTGTTTCCATGTCCCTAAATCAAGGTTAACTTTGTGACGTGCTTTGGCTAAAGAATGCAGTGGAAGAGCAAAATTCCAACTTTGACCAAGAGGTCCTAGGAAACTCGCATGCATCTACTTTCTGTTGCTCTAAGTATCATGTGGAAAAGTTGAGTTTAACATCCTAGAGGATGCAAAGTCACATGGAACAGAAACGAGCCACTCCACCAGAGATGCCCTAGCAAAACTGGTAGCTGATCACAGATGCATAAGGGAACCTAACACAGATGAGAAGGACCACCCGGTCAGGTCCCAAAGTGCCAATGTGAAGAAGCACAAGCCAAATAAGTGGTTATTTTGTTATACTATAACTTGTAAGGGAATATATATACACACACACACACACATATATATATATATATATATATAGAGAGAGAGAGAGAGAGAGAGAGAGAACAAAAGCTAACAGTGAGACAGCAGGTGGCATTGTGGTTTAAGGCACTGGGTCCCAAAGTGCAGTTTGAGTCCCAGAACCAGTTGTCTGAAAAAAAACTCCAGGGTCCAGCAGGTGACACAATGTTAAGACATTGGACTCCCACATGACTGACTACAGTTTGAGTCTTGGACCTGGCAGTATGATCACATGCACATACCAGGTGTGTGTGCATGTGTGCCCAAAATCCTGAGGAGAATGGAGAAAAAATGCAGAGTGGCCATCCACCCTGGAAGGTTATCTCTCATTTTCTCTTTCTCTATGTCTCTGTCTCTCTCTGGTAAGCAAGCATATCCTTTGACAAAAATCTAAAAATAAAGCTAAAAGAAAAGCTCAATTTTCATCACTAACAAAAACAGTTAATGTTTGCTATAGATTACTGACCATCGTTCTCCTCCAGGAGGCTCTCTCCAGCTCAAAGGCTAAGAAGAACATAACTTTCCTAAGGTAACAGCAGCAGCTAAGGTTGAAATCCTACATTAGCTCAGGTTGAAATTCTACGTTAGTGCTAGTTAAAATAGAAACTATGCTCTTCTGATCCCAAGCAAGGGATGATCTCTTTCTGCCAGATCAGTCATTAGATGTATTTATCCTTTTGTATCTAAGAGCAAAAATCAACATCATTTAACAACAAGATTTCTTGGAAGTTAATTGTCAAGAGGTCCATGGCTCATTAGTTAATACTGAGACGAAAGGTCAAATGAACAAGAAAGGTCAGATAAGAACCATTTCCCTAACTCAAGCCAAGTGCCCATTTAGAGAGTTTAATGTGTATCTTTAAGAGGGTGAAGGACCTATAAAAAGACACTTGACATACCAGCATTGAGATCTCAGCACAGCGGAGACATGGGCTAAATTGAGAACAGCTTGATGTAAGAGTTTGGCAAGGCATTTCCGGTTGGGCCAGATATGGTCTTGAATACACCCAAGAGGGCGCCTAAAGAGATACATGGCCCCAACTGATAGAAGGGATGATGGAAAGTGAGGGGCTGAGAGTTCAGCTGTAAGTGGCTGAAAAGATGCAAAATTGTCTAGACCAAGAAAACTAGATTTGATTTAATTTGACTTGATTTGAGAGAAAGCATATAAACACTTCAGATAATTTCTCAAATAAGATATGACATAAAAAATTCATTAAGTTAACTTAAAGCTTTAACCATTGTAGGAGGACTTTTCTATCCCTTAATTTTCCTTCCTTGGATTATTTTTACATGAAAAGAACAGGTATTGGGAGATAAACAAAACAAAAAAGGTAAGACACACATCATTACCCCATTCTCATTTAAAATTTTACAACTTAAGCTTAAGATTTAAGAAAGAGAAACTTTTAGAATTAGATAACACATTTTGATATTATGATCAAAGAGACTGTTTTTAAATATCTTGGAAAAATAGATAATTTTTAGTTAGTTGAAAATAATCAGAGAATTTCTTTTTTTTTCTTTTAATATTATCTAAGATCGGATAAAAGCAACTCAAGTTAAGTGCTATGCAAAGACATTGGAGAAAAAGAATCAAGTGGCATAGGACCAAGTGAGCTCCTCCCATAAATAACATTTGTACATAAGCAGAATTCAGGTTTTAATTCCCTTAAGGAGAGCCATATTTAATAACAGCAATAATATATTTCTTTAACTGGGTAATTATATATTCAACCAAAATTAGTGATCTATTATATATCTAATTGTTGGAAATAAAAAACATGAAATGGCACAAGTTTCTTCACATAGCTCCTAGCTAGCTGGTATACTATTATTTTCTATGCACTTAAATTTTTTTGTGTGACAAACCAAGGTTGGTTTTTTTCCACTGGTGCAATAGTTGTACACCAAAAGTAGGTCCCATCTGGTCCTCTGGGCAGTTTTTCATTTATTTTATTTTCACCCATTTATTTGATTAGCTGCTTTTTATTGTACATCTCCTGAACAAAACTATGTGATTTGCACTAGAAATAAAGTATAAAATCCACAGCCTCAACTCCCACTAGTATTTCATAACATGATAAGGACGATAAAACAGTAGACAAATGCTTTCTAAGAATTAAATAAAATGAATATGGAAGAATTGAAAAGATGTAGAGGTTGTCCGCCTACGTCAAGAAGAAATAGGCGGAGGGCATCTTTCTGAACTAAATATTGAAAAATGAATGGAAATCTTATAGGAAGAGAACCAGGAAAAGGGAGGAAAAAAAATGTTAGGTGTAAAGATATAAAGGCAGATGGCAACCCGCTTTCCAGGACCCCTTCCTTCTTCTTGGGAGCTCTGCTTTTCCTTCCCCTCTCCTTCAATAAACTCCCCACTTCCTGTACCTGTTCTCTGTGTCTGATCATGAGATAAGAACTTGTCTCACATAAACTGCCAAGACTGATCACCCCTGCATCCTCACATTCTTGCATCCTGTTTTGGTGCATTGACTGGAAAATATCTAGATTCCCCTTCTTCACATTGGAAAGTTAAGGAAAAAAGATGCTCTTTTTCAAGTTTTTTTTTTCTGGAAAAAAAATGCTATTCAAAAAAGTTTGTCAGCCAGTCAAAAACCAATACATTGGTTATTGAAGACACAGAGGACAAGCTTATCAAGAAATTTTGGAAGCATCCCCCATTGCTGGCAATGAGAATGCTGGTTGGTTCATGACTTGGTTTCCTTTCTGGAATGTCACGTAGGAAGGTGAATGTTCTCAGGGCAATTGACAGTGCATACTAGGGCTACTCTCTGGTGCATCCTGAATAGCCTAGGAATATAAAACCAACACCCAATTGCCTATCTTGGCTTCGGAGAGCAGATTTCTCTCTATCCTTCCTTCAGGTTTTTCTCTCATCCTCTGGTAGGGGAATATTCCTCTTCAGGACATTCTCAGTCCCCAAGACTGACGGCTGAGTGATACATATCTGGGAGCTTGCCCGTGACACATTGAAGAGAGTTAAACCACTCTTTGTCTAGCCTGCGGGCCTGCAGGTCCTGGGAGGAGGGACTCCAACTGTCATGTGAGAGAAACTAGATGCCTCAGAGCCATTGAAAGCATTTGCCCAGGGCAACTGTCTGGGGCACTGGAAGGCTATAGCCTTAAAGTTCTCTCTGATTGCCAAAATTGAACGTCTAAAGGAGTTCCTCTGCTCTCTAGAGCTCAAGTCCACAGTCTTCTCCATACTGGTGTAAACAAAATAAGCAGGAGCCTCCCTCTTTCTCTATTGACTCTAAGATCTCAGCTGAACAGCTTCACTTTATCCCCCTCATACTGACCAGCCAGAGCTCAGAAAGAGCAAATATGCCTTAGGTAAAACGATCAGGACTTCCTCACTTTTCACATGTGTACAGACCCTGCCTAATTATACCAAGGCTTCTCCTCTCTCTCTCTTCGGGCCAATGTGTACTGGCAGCATAACACTGGGTGCACTTTTTCAGTGGCTTCACCAAATTACAGAGAGGCAGGTAGGACATTATTTGGAGCTTTTTTCCTCATGTTTTTGTTAGGCTGCCCAGCTCCTTTAAGACTAGACTTAACAAGAGCTTTCCAAAAGACTTCTTCTCCCTGTGTTTGATGTAAGCTGACTCTCCCTCTTGGCTGACCCCCACACTGTCAAGTAATTCAGACTTTAGTGAGGCTTTACTTGGACCTATGGGGCTCATCTACTCCACCTTGAGACACATCACTTGTTTATGCCTAGACATTCTTCAAAGACATTACCAGTGCTGGCATACAAACACAGCTAACCAAATTAGAGTCCATCTCAGAGTGATATTAAGTCCCAGGTTCAGAGGAGGTCCCAACACACTCAGGGCTCTTAAGCCTAGTGCACATTATGCCTCTTGATACACTGAGACCCCTCTGACCCTCAGTCTCTAAAGAAAAAGTGCTTCATCTTCTTTTGCACCCAAGATATGTCAATACAGATTGGCAAATAATATTATTCAGCAGTTAAATCTCTTTGTAAATGCCTAGGAAAATGAGAAGGAATTCAAATATACACTGGTTTTCTGCTTCTTCTAGGTTGGCCCTGAGCCTGCCAGGTTCCTCAAGCTGACATAAGGTCTAAAGACTCAGCCCTGCTAGCTCTTCTTGGTTGCCCCACCGATTCTTGCCCTATATAACAAGCATTTTCTCTTATAACTGACTTGGCACATTCTTTATCTAACACTCCTAATAAATGTAAAGCTGGGTTCAACATGTTTCTTTGCCTTTTGAGCAAATACTAAGCAAGAGTAATCCAAACTCTGCAAATATATGGTTAAAATAAAAAGCATTCACAGCAGAGCTGTGGATTGCAAAGGGTATTCTTTAAAACTGTTCCAAAATCTTAGATAAAAGATAAGCATCTAAGGGTTAACTTTTGCAACTTCTTTAAGAAAAAAGCGAAATAAAAAGATCCTGTAAAGAACTTTTTAGAAGACTATGAGATATCTTGTTTGCAATGTGTATG
This sequence comes from Tupaia belangeri chinensis, assembly GCF_000334495.1. NCBI lineage: Eukaryota > Metazoa > Chordata > Mammalia > Scandentia > Tupaiidae > Tupaia > Tupaia belangeri. Next base: position 4,768,753 of record NW_006159608.1, on the reverse strand, counting down.
TGTGTATGTATATATATTATGCATGTTGCATGTCTATGTGGTAAAAGGCCTTCAGGAATTCTATTCAATTTAGTTTACAAAAAAGAGCACTCATACAAATTAATTTAAATGCTTTACAACTTCACGTGACTTAAGTAAATAAACTGGTTTCAAATATGGTCAAAGAAGAAAGCTTAATAAGTGCATATCTTCAGTTTCCAATATAGAGTTTGTCCAGAGTTTTATTGATCAGGCAACATCATGTTTATCTTAATATGGTTAGTTTAATGAAACAACTGTTGTATTTTGCATGATGGATATCTAACAAGAAATGGATTCATGACTAGCTTTTTCTGGCTTCACTTTTGGTGCCAACAGACACTGAGTTAACAATTTTTCATCCCTACGGTGCTTGGAACATTTAACTTTCATTTTCTGCTAACAGTTAAGTACTTAAGCTTTTCGCTGTCTTTAACAAGGTTTCCCAAAAATCAAATTCTAAATTAAGTTCTTTGACCTCAGAATAATTTTTGGATGTTTACAGGAGACTCCTGAAACATCCAAATGAGAAATGTTAAAATCAATCAGTCTTATTTTAATATATAAAATTATATGGGGAGCATTGTCAAATTGAGTAATTTTAATTTTCTTTACATTACATTTGTGTTATATGTATGTCTACATTTATATACATATTATGTCCCAAAATGATTTGAGATTCCGGGGAATCTATGGTGTGATATTTATCAGTCATGTTGTAATTTATTATGTTAAATTAGTGTATGTCACAGATACAGCTAAATTTCATTGTCAGTTGTAAATTCTTGTCAGAGCTTTAACTATGGTTGGTTCAAATCTTACTGCCCATGGGTAATTGCTCTGTTTGATGCCCCTCTAAATCCTAACTGTTATGTCTTTAAGCAAATTCACAAAGAGTATAGAAAGAGGATGCACTTTTATAGGTACAGATTTCTTTCTTTTTAAATTTACCTTTATTTATTATTAAATTATTATTATTATTTTCCAATTTGACCAAATAGAGACAGAAAGAGAGGAAAAGTGAGAAAGCAAAGAGAGAGAGAGAGAGAGGAAAAGTGAGAAAGTAAACCACCAGATCTGAGACTTGAACCACCATCGTCTATGTGGGAGTCCAGTGCCTTTAACCACGCCACCTGCTAGCCCTACAAGTACAGGTTTCTGATAATCTTTTTTTTTTTTTTTGAGAGACTTTTGCTATAGGGCGCTTGTGCTTGCCAGAAAGACAGAGAGAAACAGAGAGACAGAAAGCGAGAAATCACTCCCCGGGGGATGGCCACACCGCAATCCCTTCTCTTCCATTCTCCTCACGGGATCTTGGACATGGACGCAAACACACCAGGCATGAGTTTAAGCCACCGGGTCCAGGACTCAAACCGCAGTCGACTACATGGGAGTCTAGCAACATAGCCCCTATGCCAACTACTGGTCCCAATAATCTATTGTTTAACTGGAGAAACATTCCCAGTTTCTATGGAAAGGCTAGTTTTTTGAACTGCGAAGCCAAGCATTAAGTAGAACCAAGATTAACCAAAGGCAAGGAATTGTTTGACAGAATTGCATGCTAAGTCAACCAACACCGAAATCATTAAGCTATGTAGTACTTCCTGGCCCACTGTCTAAGATAAAGGGTAATTTGTTAAAATCTGTCATTTAAATAGATTCCATGAGATGATTTAAGTCAAATTACCTGTGACAATCTATTTAATAAGCAATGCTATGCACCTAAACGGAAGAGGTAAAATTGGTAACCCAATGTTAAGCATGTTCTCAGGGAGAGCATGCCTGCCTGGTTCTGAGTCCTTATAGCTCTCACGATTAAATTAACATGTTTTCATTATTCCTATTGTTGCTCCTTTAGATTTTACAGAAATTAAAGATATTGGATTGGTCTGTTAATAAGCTTGCTCAATTCTGCATTGGGAAATTTGTTGGAGATTTTGCTATTTGAGTTTCCTCCTTGGTACACTTGCTTACTAAGTAAGAAAAGATCAATTTAGACTGGCCATCCATCTCCACATAAGACAGACATTCAGACAGCCTTATAATGAAAATATCAAAACTGGCTTTGCATAGGCCTCTATTGGGGACAAGGGCCAGGGAACCTCCAAGTCGAAGAACATGGTAGGCAGAGTCTTGAAACACTGGCCATCCATCTCCACATAAGACAGACATTCGGACATCCTTATAATGAAAATATCAAAACTGGCTTTGCGTAGGCCTCTGTTGGGGACAAGGGCTAGGGAACCTCCAGTCTAAGAACCTGGTAGGCAGAGTCTCGAAGCACGGAGTGGGATGAATTAAGGCCAGAGCTCCTGGCTGCCTTCTCCCTTCCTACCTTCCAGCATGCCTTCTGTTTTCTCTTCAGTTAAACTTCTTCCCCTGTGTACTCTCCCCTTGCCTATACTCTCAGAGACTGAGACAGATTTAGGCCTTACCCCAGTACAAGTGAAATAAACAGGAAGTTTAACCATAAAAAATGAAAGTTTAAATTACAATTGCATTCTCTTGCTTGAATTTTTGTATAGGCAATGAGGCAGATGCTTTGTAACACCTGCAAGCTAAGAGCCACCCACCTGGCAGCATTTAATGGCACCTTATGAAGCAGTGATGCAGGAGCACCTCCATTTTGAAGTCCTCTCTATAATGGAAACTAGCTTTCTCCTTTTGCCTAGAGTAAACAGAGTGATTAACATTCCTACTGCCTTTGCTAAATAGCCAAACATGCCCTACCTTAAGATGTTCCTTAGTGATATAATAATCACTCCAAACCCCTTGCCCTAGCCATAAAGGGCATTAAGGTTCCATTATGTTCAGGTAGGGATGGAACATACCCTTAGGAATGATTAGCCTGCCTTTTCCTCTGTAAACTGCTTCTGCATTGTAAGGCCCTGCCTCCTACCCTTTCAAGCCCACCATGCTTTGTTCTTGTAATCACCATATCAACCCAGAATAGAATGTGATTTTTGCCTTTATAAGCACTCGGCGCCTTTCGCTCAGGGCTATAGGGTTTTTGAGAGACAGGAGTCTTCCCGCAGTTGCCGGCCTATTAATCAATAAAACTGCAATCAATTTGGCTATGTCTGGATGTCCTCTTATTTCTCACTGACTAGACTTTAATATTTGGAGACCTTAGCAAGATTAGTACCCACCAGTACTTGAACAAGGCATCCGACCTGAGGAGGGCAGCCTCACCTGGGCGGCAGCCAGGAACTTGCGATACTCTCAGGGAGGCACCTCCTGATTACCTCAGGGCCCTTTTGGGTTCAAGTCCCTCCTTAGGGAAGCCTAGCAGCTTCAGGAGTGGCACCTCTCAGTCTCAGACGGGTAGTATCAGATGAGTAGACCTATTGCTGGGACTAAATTTCCTGGGGTTGCCCGAGAGCATGTTTGGTGCTGGAAGCACTCCCTGAACAGGTTCTCCCTGCCACTTCAGTTTTCCCCCCTATTTCAGCATCTGGTAGGGGGATCCTTTTTGATCTTCATTTTTTTCTTTCTTGTTTCAACCTTTATTCTCATTGTAAACAGTTGACTCTTGGGGCCAGCAGGTGACATGGTGGTTAAAGGTGCTGGATTTCCACATGGCCAACTGTGGTTTGAGTCCCAGATCTGGTGGCTTGCTTTTTTATTTTCCTTTTCTCTCTCTTTGTCTGGTCAAATTAAAAAAAAATAATAATAACAAATAGAAATAAATAATTATTTTTTAAAGAAGTGCACTCTTGGGGAAGGAATGTTATTACCTCTGGAATGAATGGTGAATGCTTGAGTGAGAGAGTGAGTTTGTTTGTAGCTCCATAGCTTCAGCTATGAGTCTGAGTGGGTCCCAACCTGCAGTTCCGTAGAGGCGTCATACAGCCAAAAGATATCATTGATGCTGGGGAGCACTGAGCCTCCCTGCGTGTTTGATTCAACAGTGGGTTTATAGCTTGTTCCCAACGCTAAGAGGCTCCTTAAGGTCCCCTCAGGGAGCATGGCAAGGTGAACACCTGAATGATCCTCTCTTCAGAGAGACACCCACCTTTGTCTGTCTCACAACCACACAGGAGGGAAAAAAAAAAGAAAAAGAAAAAATAGAAAAACAGGAAAAGAAATTAAAAGACAAAAGGGAAAAGAGGCTGCTCTTCCCATGACTGTTAGGCCCCTCAGTCTTGGAACTCTAGGTCCTTTATTTTTGGGGAAAGTTGTAGAGACCATCTTCAACCAGTGAGGGGGTCACCTATCCCTGGTTTGTCTTACATTGCCACCTTGGGAAGAAAGTGGGGAAAGGCCACTCCTCTGTGGGATGGGCGGACCTCTCTGTCCTCAGAATCTAGGTCCTTTGTTTCTTGAGAAGGTCATAGAGAAAGTCCTAGAAAGGTAGGTTCTGTGGGTTCTTTGCTGTCTTGTACTGCACCCTCAGGATTGCATTCTTTGTTAGCAGGCAGTTTGGGTAGATGTGCCTGCAGGGTTCTTCACAGGACTTTACCAGGCTCTTGTCCTAACCCATTTCCTCTGCCATTGAGAGGAGTTTGGTAGGGCCCTAGTCGGCCTTCTCCTAGTTCACCTCTATCTGGCTGAGAGCCCCATCCTCCCTTGTGCTCTCTCGGGTTTACCTCAGCTGCCTCCTCAGTGTCCCTGCTCTAGAGATCTTTCTGCTGTTTCAGCCCTCTGGCATTTCACCTGTGCTCTAAGGGAGGTAGAAGCTCCCATTACACAGAGAAACCATGACTCACTTTTAAATCTGAATCTTGCTGTTATAACTTGGGCTGGCTGGAAAATCAAGGCATTCAAGAACTGGATATCCCTACAAGCACAACACTATTGCTAGGAATTGCCTTGCAACCATAGGAGGTACGGGTGGAGGCAAGACAGTCCTGGAGTGCCCCAGGGTGCATCCTGACCAAAAAGCATCCTCGCTTTTTTAGAAACCATGGAAGGCCAGAACAGCTTCTTTAACACTCCCTTAGAATGCGTGCTTAAGCATTTCAATGAGACATTTATGGAAAGCTGTGATTATGGCATCAAACTCTCCGTCCAAAAACTGAGAGGGCCTTCTCAAAATATAACACTTAAAGTGAGTAGAAATATCAGGAATATTTGTATGGTAAAAATGGTGTAGGCAACAAAAAGTTAAAGCCCACCATTATTGAGTGTATAATTAAAATGTCAAGAAAGGGGGTTACTCTAAAGAGTATTAGTGGTCAAAGTAACCCCAAAGAAATTGGCTCTTATAATCTTAATGTGTGTGTGCATCCATACATGTAATATGACATGTTGTATACTATATGTTGTATGTCTCTGTGAAAAAAAGGTCTTAAAGAATTCTATTTCATTTGGTTTATAAAATAAGTGCTCATACAAATTAGTTTAAATGCTTTTCAAGTTCGCATAACTTTAGTAAATAAGTTGGCTTCAAATATAATGGAAGAGAAAAGAAAAATAAGTGAAAGTCTTCATAATCTCCAACATATATTTTGTCCAGGTTTTTATTAATCAAGCAACATCATGTATATCTTAATACGGTTAGTTTAATGGAACAGTTAGTATTTATATGATGTATGTTGCATTTTACACATAGTAGATATCTAAAAGGGAAACAAATACATGACTAGGTTTTTCTGGCTTTAATTTAATGCTAACAGAAGATCTTCGACCTCAAAGTAACTCCAAAATGTTTACAGAGGACCCCTGAGACATCCAAAGGGAGATGTTAAAATGATCTGATCAGCTTTATTCCTTATGTGTTGAATAAAAATGGAAAGCATTGTCAAATTAAGTAATTCCAATTTTTTGGCATTATAGTTGAGTTATATGTATAAATACGCTACGTACTTGTATATCTATATATGTATTGTGTTCCAAAATAATTTTAGATTCCCAGAAATGTATGGTAGGCTTACGCTACGTACTTGTATATCTATATATGTATTGTGTTCCAAAATAATTTTAGATTCCCAGAAATTTATGGTAGGCTATTATGTTTAACTGGTATATGTAGCCAAATTTCTTGTCAGTTATAAGTTTTTGTCAGAACATTAACTATGGCTATAATCCTAATGTTATATCCTTAAGGAAATTCATAAAGAGAATGGAAAGAGAATCTACTGTTATAAGTACAGGTTTCTAAAAGTCTTACCATTTAACTGGGTAAAATTTTCCTTTTCTCAATAAACTGATTGTTTTTCTAAACTGTTAAGCCAAAATTAACCCCCAAAAAGAAAACGTTTGAAAAAATTACATGTTAAGTAACCAATGCAACGCACCAGAGTCAAACAGGTAAAATTGGTGTAAAGGAATATAAATCCAATGTTAAGCGTGGACTCACAGAAACATCATTGCCTGGTTCCCTCTGATTCCTCCTTATACGTCTTGTTATTAAGTTAACACGTTTTAGTTATTTCTATTATTGGTCTTTAAATTTTATAAGAAATATTGAGAGAGCCTATTAATAAGATTGTTAAATTTTGTTATTGTTTGTACATGTTCCTAAGCTGCTAGTGTATGCTAAAAGTTAGGGTTGCCGAAAATCAAAAATTCTGATCAATATAGATCTATGAAATTCTATGTTTACAAGCTTAATAGCTCCTCCATAAACATAAAATTTCCCAAGGTGAAAGAAAGAGAAAAAGATAAGCATGGGCAATAACTAAAAATTGGGCCTGTATCTCAGAGACAGAAGCTAGAAAACTCCTGTCTAACAGCTTAATAGAGAAGGAGTCTCAAGGAATGGGTGGGACAAGTTAAGGCTAGGACTCCAGGCTGCCTTCTCCCCCAACTCCTGGCCTGCTTGTGCTCCTTCTGCTTCTTTTAGTTAGGTCTCTTTCCCACTGGACTCTCCCCTTAGTTAAATGATCAAGAGGTCAGACTAGAGAAACAAAAATTTAGATTAAGACTGGAATAAGGCAAATGCCTTGTAAAACCTGTAAACTGGACTTCGCCCTCCTGACAGTACTCAGTCACTCCTTACAGGATGTATTCAAACAGGTTCGCTTCACTTTGCAGTGTAGGACTATTCAGAATGGCTATCAAACAAGTTCCCAAATAACTCAGAGAAGTGTTATAACAAAATTGGCAAGGCACCTAAACCTTTACTTTAACTCTCACTTTAACGGCAGCCAGTAGTCACTCACGGTAGTCCTGAAGGCTGGGAACTTCTCTGAGGGTAGGATCTGGGAACAGCCCTGATCAGAGCCTCTGCCTCAGAAGAAACTGTTTCCAATGCAGGCAGCCCAGACACTAAACAATGCCCATAATTAGCATCCTCATGACCCCCACTGGGGCCTGGTCCCCAGTGTGGAGTTGGTCACTAGAGACAGAATGCACTGAGCTCTGAGGGGAGCTCAGGACTTTTTTTTTTTTTCTTTTCTTTTTTTGGAAAGGTTTTTGCTATAGGGCATATGCACTCACCAGAAAGATAGAGACAGGGAGACAGAAAGCTAAAAATCACCCCCTGGGGGGGTGGTGGTGGTCACACCACAATCCCTTCTTCTCCATTCTCCTCTCAGGATCTTGGGCATGCACGCACATGCGCCCGGCATGAGTTTAAGTCACCAGGTCCAGGACTCAAACCACAGTCAATTACATGGGAGTCCAGCAACATGGCCATTATGCTAACTGATGGTCCCGGGAGTTTAGGACTTCTAAACTCCATGCTGGCCTTTGAAATTGAGGATCGATGGGGCCGAAAACTCTAAGGACTCCCCTTGGACATTTGACAATCTCACTAGTAAAGCCTTAGGTAACTCTTAAAGTGACCAAGATTAATTTGTATCTAAATCAGAGGTTAAGATTATTTCCAAAAGTACACTCATAAAAAATAAGATAAAGTAGGGACCAGCAGTTAGAGTAATGGCTATGTTGTTGGACTCCCATGTGGTCAACCATGGTTCGAGTCCTGGACCCAGTGGCTTAAACTCACACCGGGCATGTGTGCGTGTATGCCCAAGGTCCTGAGAGGAGAATGGAGGAGAAGGGATTGTGGCATGGCCATCCCCCCTGGGGGGTAATTTCTCGCTTTCTGTCTCTCTGTCTGTCTGGAAAGCACATGTGCCCTATAGCAAAAACTTCTCCAAAGAGACAGAGAGAGAATAGTAGTAGACAGGTTGGCTGATCATGTGGCAAAGAGGAAATTATAAGACCTAGCCAGAGGGGATACAGCTCTACCAGCAGCTCAAAGTTCTTGTAGCCATGCCAGACTCTGTCCTCCCATCCTTGCCCTCCTACACTCCAGAGGAGGAAAAATTGGCCTTCAAGCAATAGGCTACTGGGGGATCTGAAGAACGATGGCCTTTACCAGATGGCAGGCCAGTCATCCTCGAGGCCATTGAGTGAGTCATCATAGATCAGGTACGCCAGATTACCCACTCGGGAAAAACAAAGCTTGCTAAATTGGTTAGAAAAAAATACTTTGTGCCTCATCTAGATAGCCTTACTATTGGTGTTATCTTAAAATGTGTTGCTTGCACACAGGTAAATCCTAAACCATTAGGGAAGGCTCCCTTAGAAATACACTTTGTTAGGAGTCAAATCCCAGAGGAAAAGAAAACTTGGGGAACATTGGGATAATCTGTAGTGTCTAATAGTTCAGTCTCTAGATGAAATGAGGCTAGCTAATGTAGAACTACCCTAGTTTTACTTTTATTTGAAGAAAAACACCTTAAATAAATAGCATCAGGGCCATAAATAACTTAAAACAATAGTTAGACAACCAAACAGGGCCCACTCTGAGATGGCTACTAAACCTTGGCTTTCAGGGACTAAAAAGAAGACTTTCTGCCGAGACTACTCCCTCCAGATCCATTTCTAAATAGGTAGTGCAACCCCTGTCTCCTCTCCATCTCTCTCTGTCTCTCTCCGTCTCTCTGTGTCTCCCAATTTTTCTTTAAAAATAACATGGGCATGTCTAAGGACCAAGGAAAGGGTGATTGGGAGAGGGTAGGAATTGTCAGGAGTCACACAGCATCAGGCTTACAGTGGACTTCTTGTTGGAAACAATGCGAGTGAGGAAAAAATGGGAAAATAGATTCAAAGTGTTAAGGGAAAAAACAATTTCAACCAAGAATACTGTACCTGGAAAGATTATCCTTCATATGGGAAGGGAAGACAAGAACATTCTCAGATAAACGAAACTGGAAGAATTTACCAGCACCAGACCAGATCTCCAAGAAGTTTTGAAGGGAGTGCTATATCAGGAAAACTAAAGTCAGAAACACAGAAATAAGAGTTTGAAAACAACGAAGAAAAGGAACCAGCAGTTAGCACAATGGCTATGTCGCTGGACGCCCATGCAGTCTACTGTGGTTCGAGTCCTGGACTTAAACTCACACCAGGTGCATGTGCATGTGTGCCCAAGATTCCAAGAGGAGAATGGAGGAGAAGGGATTGCGACGTGGCCATCCCTCCTGGGGGATGATTTCTCGCTTTCTGTCTTTCTATCTCCCTCTGTCTTTCTGGGGAGCGCACACGCCCTATAGCAAAAACTCTCCAAAAAAATAAAACAAAAACAAAAACAAAAAGCCCAAGATAATAGCCAACTTGATGGTAGGGACAAGTCTGGAATTGAATGTTATGTTCCAGAATTTAAATGGGAAGATCAGACAATAACAGAAGATAGATTAATTACATGAGACTGAACTGATGAAATAGAATCTTACAACTTTTGACTAAAACATTCTCATTTTCGTCTATGGTTTGTTTTCCAGATTTAAAGATTTTTGTCTTGTCTTGAGTTGCCAATAGGTTCATGCACCTACTATTTGAACAGAATCCTAACCTATTTTCTGGCTTTAAGTTTTAAGCAAACCTCTCTTAGCACTTTTTTCAAAATTTTGATTTATTAAAGCTAAAACTACTTTTCTTGAAATTAAAAAGTACATTAAAAAATACCCATGTAATGACCACAGTTAATTATATAGCATCAACTAGGTGCTACTTTATAGTATATTCTTCCTACTCAGAGCTTCATGCCTAAAGTTAGACATGTGCTCACAGACATGTATATATCAGCTGAGAGTAGTTAGATTAATTAAGATATTTTGATTCAATAAAATGTGGGAGAAAGAAAGGAATAGCGGGACCAGCAGTTGGTGTAATGGCTATGTTGCTGGA